>NW_026622886.1:38663651-38966681 GCF_023065955.2 Ursus arctos | reverse complement strand
ATAATTAATAAGGGTTGAACTGGGACTTGACTTCAGGTCTGACTCCAAACCCCTTGCTCCAACCACTATAATTCTCCATTAGACAAAGCCATGTTTGACTACAAAACATAATTTTGATCACAGACAACTCCCATTTGGTGGTTTAATTTCTATTCACCAAGAAGTTTGAGGACCAGGCTTTGAAGATGAGCTGTGTTTCTCTGCTTCTTCATCTGTAAAGTAGACGTAATGCCACCGTTAACCCACAAGATTGTATGAGGTTTAAATGAGTTCGCATATGACAAGCTTTTGGCACAGTGCTTGGCACATAGGAGGTGTCAGTAATTGTTAGCTTTGCTGTTATGAAAGTCTTGGGATTGCACTGTCTTTATCATCAGGCTGAAGATTTCAAAATGAAATGTAAAAAAAATATGAGTTTTTCATTTTTGACATTCATAAATATTTAAATTGGGTTCTATTGTTTCTTTTCTCCCTTTATCTCCTAGAAATGAACCTCTATTGGACTGTAGGAAGGAAAATCCTGCTGTGAATGTTTAGGGAGAACACAATCACCCTGTCAGAAATAGCATCTATTGCTTTGTTTGTTGTTTTGCTTTATGCTGGAAGAAAGCAGTTGCTTTAATGAAACATTTCCATGAGTTACTGTTGTTGTTGTTATTCTTATAATTACATTACCAATATTTTGCCTTTGCAGAGAGGCAAGGAGGGAGTAGAGGAAAATGTGGGGGCTTTGCAGTCAAACATATCCAAATCTGAATCCAGTTTCTAACTGATCCTTGGAAAGCGATGTAATATTTTGAGTTTCAGCTTTTGTCATTTGTGCCTACCTCCCTGATATAATTGATACCAGATAAAATGATATAATATGCTTCAGATGCCCAATATTAACTGGCACATTACAAGAGTTCAGTGAAAGTTATTTCACTTTCTTACCTCTGCCTTTTAATTGTCCTTTCCCACTGTCTTTACTTTAGAAAGTTGGCCATAAGTGTATGGGGGGGGTAGGATTAGAATTCTTGGAGATCTGCTTATTATATAGTAAATGGTATGGGTTATGTTATAGGCCCCACCTGTTCATTTGTTGATGTCCTATACACCGGAATGTGACCTTATTTGGAAAAAGAGTCGTTGCAAATGTAATTAGTTAAGATGAATTCATACTGGAGTAGGGTGGCCCCTAATTTAATGTGATGAGTGCCCTTATATAAAGGGAAAATCTGGACACAGACATGCACACAGGGAGAGCACTATATGAAGATTAATGCAGAGATTGGGATAATGCTTCTACAAGCCGAGGAATGCCAAAGATTTTCAGCAAACCAACAGAAGCTGGGTGAGAAGCATAGAACAGTTTCTAACAGCCGCCAGGCAGAATCAACCCTGACAACACTTTGATTTTGGACTTTTAGCCTCCAGAACTGAGACAATACATTTCTGTTGTTAAAGCCACCCAGTTTGTCATGCTTGGTTACGGCAGCCCTAGCAACCTAATAAGAAAACAATGAGGACTAGAGCCTTCTCTGAGATGTTTAGCTTAGAGATTTTAAATGTTGTGCTTATTAAACTTTCACTTATCTAAAAAATTAAATTCTTTAATCAAAATCAAGAGAAGTCAACAGTTTATCCAGAGAAGTTATAAAAATGAAGAATGACAGATAAATCCCCCAAGGGATTTCATAGAATACTACTGTAAAAAATTTGAGAGTTCACATTTTTAAATGGCTTCTGATGCAACTTTTACCAATTTTCCATTAAAATGATTAGAAATGATATGGGAAGAAATGTGACAATTACAATAATACTAAAATCGAAGACTCTCAAACTTTTGCCAAAATCTAGTATACATATAAACCACAAGTAGATGTAATTGGATTGCGAATCCATTTTCAAATGGTCTATAAATATATTACTCTCTTAACACTGAGGAAACTGTTGGCCTGAAGGAAAGTGAGAAGACCCTTCATTTCTGTCCATGCCCATCTCCAGGCTATGCTGTTCAGGGTCTTTACCCATAAGAAAAGTGCCCAGCCATAGGGTATGATTTTTGGTATGTCCAGGCTATTATTCACCATTCTCCTGTCCCAATTAGTGTCTAACTTTCCACATCCATTCAGAAAGTGAATTTCTTGAATGTAAGAGTACAAAAAATAGGTGATAGGAATGGCTCATGAACTCAGGAAACACTTTATTTACATTTACCAGTTTATTACAAAGGATACAATTCAGGAACAGTCAAATGAAAGAGATGCTTAGGGCAAGGTGGGGGGATGTGGAGCTTCCAAACTCTCCAGGACACCACCTCCGAGCACCTGAGTGTTAACCAGCCCCAAATTCATCAAACCTCCTTGTTCAAGAGTTGCTATAGAGCTTAATCTCCACCTCTGCTTTCCTCTCCTGCCCTGAAGTCAGGAATGAGGCTGAAATTTCAATCCTCTAATTACTTGGTCTTTCTGGTCACTGGCCTCATCCCGAGACATTTAAGGGACCAGTCCCCGCCACGTCCCCCCAGCCTCAGTCACCTCATTAGCATAAATTCAGGTCTAATGTAAAGAGGCTTGCTATGGATAACAAAAGATATTCCTATCACTCAGGAAATTCCAAGCGTTTTAAGAGCTCTGTGCCAGGAACTGGGACAAAGACCGAATATATTTATTATTATACCACACCCCTCCATAGAGATTTTAACGTTTTGCATTCCCACCAATATTGTATGAGAGTACTCTTTTCTTTTCAGCCTTGCTAAACTTTTAAATTTTTGCCAATCTGACGTTTGGGTATACTATTTCAGTTTCCTTTCAATCTGTATTTTTCTTATTATAAATAAAATTGGACATCTCTTTATCTATTTAAGGGCTATATACATACACACATATACATATAAATTGTTTATATCTCATATCCATTTTTTTCTATAGGAATTTTGGTCTTTTTCTCTTCAATCTTTAAAGTTTTTGATATATTCAAGAAGTTAGTACTTTATCTGTGATATACATTGCAAATATATACTCTCAATTTGTTGTTTGTCCTTTGATTTTGCTGTTGGTGGTTTTTGTTTTTTTTTGTGGGGGAGGGACCATGAAAATGGTTTTTAATTTTCATGTAATCAAATTTATCAATTATTTAAACTGCATCCGAATTCTAAGTCATACTGAGATACTTTTCCCTCCACCTAGACCAGAAAAAAAATCCTTCATGTTTTCTTCTAGCATTGCTAGAAGGTCAATTTTTTAACATTTAGATCTTTGATTCATTTAATGTTTATTTTTGTGTGTGGTATGATGAATTGATCAGATTTTATCTTTAAAAGAATTTTCAAAGATGTGGAGAAATATACCTAGTAATGATTAAAAAAAAAAAAAGGAAGATACAAAACTATGTTCAATATGGTCTCCACATACATACATAGAAAACACATTAGAACAAAATGCACCAAAATGTTACAAATGGTTACATCTGGTTGACAACATTATGGGAAATTTAAAATGTTTTCTTCTAAAATATGCTTCCATATTTTCTATAATAAACATGTCATACTTTAAAACTAGAAAGAAAAGCAGTATGTGGTCTTTAATTTAAATAAATAAATAACACTTGGCCCTGCTAGTTTTTTGGTAGTCTGAAACAGAGATGTAGAAAACACATATTTAGTTGAAGCAGAGGAGAATAGGATCAATATATACTTCCTTCTTTCCTCTTTGCACATCTCTCTGCCTTTCTTCGTGTTTTTCTCTCCCATTTTCTCACTCCCCATGTCTTACGTAGCAGTAAAATACAAGCAGAGAATGAGCAAGTCTTCTGTAGCATATTATTTTATTTCTGCAAAAGCTACTTGGGGTTAATTCTTTCATAAAACACCTCGCAGGTTATGACAAGAACTCAAAGAGACCACAATGCTAATGGATAATGTGAAGCCTCTGGCATACAAATTGCCCCTTCCCCCTCAGCTAACAGTCCTGAAACCAGCAACGGGGTAACCTATTACAAAGCTTTCTGTGCTATCCTAGAGGGTGTAAAATTCCAGGTCCCTTCATTTTAGCAGTTGAATGGTCAGAGGAGAATTATTGCTTCCTTTATTTTATGGCACTAGTGATGTGCATCTTGTCCCCAGGATGTGTAGCTGAAAAATCAATGCCAGATGGCTTAGTAGGAGACAGGACTAATGGTTCTGTGTTGTTCTCAATCTCCCCAAGAGGAAAGCTATGCGGTGGGGGTTCCCAGGAATGTCACATCCAGTGGTTAATAATGACAATTGTTGAGTGTTCATAGTGTGCTGAGGTCTGTTTTACATGCATAGTCCCATGAAATCATCATGGCCATGCCATGAAAGGAAGCCATGCCTATTATGGCATATATACGTACTTCTCACAGGTGCAAATAAATAACTTTCCCTAAATCAGACAGCCTGGAGGTGGCAGAACCAGAGTTTGAACCCATGCCTGTTAAGCTCCAAAGTTAATACTTCAAAGGGTATTCTAAAGCCACTGGTGGAAGTGTTAGTACCAAGGAACAATAGCTTAATATATCTGTTTATCAGTGAAACTTGTGACACATCCAGATGGCATGAGGCCTCCTTGGAAGACATCTTCTAGCAGACTTTCTCAATGCAGGTTCCACAAGAAAATTAAACTCTACCAAAAAATGAGTTGAGTATTATCTTTTCTTCCAAGGATAATGGCACATAACAAATAGTAACATTCTAGTTGCAAAGAAGAGAAGTTAATTCATTACACAAAATGGTGACCTAGGACATTAGGTCTTATTTCTCTCCCCCCCACCCCATCTCTTTCTCTCTTTTCCTCTGTGTGTGTGTGTGTGTGTGTGTGTGTGTGTGTGTGTGTGTCTTTTCCTTTCTTAAGAAAGGTTACAAGGGACAGGGTTGCCTAGCTAACTCAGTCTGAGGGGCACATGACTCTTGATCTTGGGGTCATGGTTTCAAGCCACACATTGGGTGTAGAGATTATTTAAATAAATAAAAACTTAGTTTGCGAGGGTAACAGGCCTATAGTGCAATTATCAGCTGAATTCTCTCCAGTTCCATTAACAATGTCTGAAGGAGGTCTTTTACTCAGGACTTTGTATTGATTGTAAAAGGATAAATGCTATATTGCATATTTTTCCTCCAGTATCAATCTAAGCAATCATTCATAACACAACACTACAAATAATACTTTGGGTGCTTCTGGTATTTGCTCTAATCCTTGTTAAGGGGTAGGTGAATCCTGAGCTGGGAGGACCAAAAGGAGAATCTCCGTCCTTCCCTGTCTAGATCTTCTTTTTTTTATCTTACTCTTCTTTGCTTGGTGACCCTCTTTGGAGTTTCCCACTCCCTACTGGATTGGGATTTACACACTACTATTTATGTTAGTGCAATCGCTTAGAGCTCAAACTCTAATTACAAAATTTTTATCAATACTATTTTATACCTCTAACCAGTGTTGCTTCTAATTTGAAATGATGACATGATAGCACTTGGAGTAGTTTGTTTCACTGGTGTACATTCTTTAAATAACAACCAGAACCTCTTTTTCTCTCTTTCTCTTTCTCACTGTCCTTCAACCTTGCCTCTTTTTTTTTTTTCCAAAGGATATTAACATTCAGGTTCTGTACTAGCTGAAAAATATCTTTCCTTTTGAAACTGATGTTTGCATAACTTATTGAAGCTCATGGTTCTTGGCACATGACAATTTGGTGGCTTCATAATGGCTTTCATTTAAGCAAAACCATCATTGTTAGCTATCAATAATTGTTTGATGTTCCAGAGAATATCCTCATGCTAGATGTTCGATGCCAAAGAACATCTTTTTCCAAACAAAAATGAAATGTTTCAATAATGTTTGCCTTTTTGTGGGAAAGAAAAAAAGCATAACATTCTTGAAATGTTTTGAGGAAATCTGTAGATGTCTTGTAGACTACAGCTTGGACTGAGTGATCTAAATACCAGCAACATTGGTGACAACATGAGAAATGTCACAAGGCGTCCTACATTCTCTTGTTTTTCACTCTTGGATAGCTGATATAGCAGAATGGTGCCAGAATTCCCGAACTGTTTCTTTGATTTACCCTCTCTTAAACCTCCAGTCATGGGGGGATGGTGATTAATAAAAGTAAGGGTGTAGAATCAAGGGACTCAAGCCCAGCTCCTCTATTCCTAGCTAATAATACTACCATGGGGTCCTGGGAAGATAGAGGAAGCCAGGGACCACTTAGCACAGTACCTGCACAAAGACATACTAATAATAATTCTAGTTAACATCATAATTGACATTTACTGAGTGCTTGGTAAGTGCCAGGTATTATATTGGTAACTTCTATGGATTGATTCATTTACTACTTACAACCACCCTATGAAGTAAGTGCTATTATAATGATTTCATTTTATAGGTGAGAAAACTATGGTGAAGAGAGGTTAAATAATTTGTGTAAGGTCACATAGCCCATGTCATGGAGTCTAGATTTGAACTCAGGCAATTTGATTACACTATACTACATTGTTCTGATAAAGAAATGCTAAATATTAGCAAAATGTGATGCTACTTCTGTGATCCTTTCAAGCAGCCTAAAGCACCGGACATTCAAACAAAAATTTCTAACTTAAAGAATTACACTCAGAAGCCTTTTAATGGTGCTAAAGGTTGGGGCTAGGCAGCTACAGGGTATCATCCATAATCACTTGCCACTACCCTTGGGAAGGTAAAGTTTGACAAAAAAAAGTTTCCACCAAGAGCAGCAATGAGTTCATTACCTATGAGATTGGAATTGTGAACTACTTAAATCCCCATTTAAGGACTCTAATACTTCTCCTTCCTCCCAAATGTCTTTCTTCTTAAGATGGCATCTGGTTGCAAAGGACCTTTAACATCCTAATGGTATTGAGTACACAGGCCTATGTTCTATATGTGGCCCTCTATGTTTTAAAATGTACCAGGATTTGTTCTAATCAGGTATGGTAAGATGCACAAACGGAAATGATTGTCATCAAGGAAGAAGTTTATATTCACAGATCCCTAGAAATAAGAGGCATGGCATACCATATGCGGCCAAATGAGGAAGCACCAGGATCAGTCAAGAATCAGAGGGAGCAAGAGGTAAGCATGGGTGAGAGCTTTTATTGTGGTTTTTCAAGAGGAGCTCATGAAAATTTGGTACTGCTAGCCCAATCTCTGTCTCTCTGCCTAACTATACCATGCTGCCATTTGGACTCTACTCAGCAAATGACTGCTATTTGCATGAAGGCATTCTGCAAGATAGCCTCTTTGGTGATTCCACAAGGGCACAAGCTGCCCTCTTTTTGCCATTGCTCTCAAACCCTTTGCTGACCACCTGCATAAGCTTGGGGTTGCATAGAAGTTGCAATTAAAACTTAAAGAATCATCAGTACAAAGGAGAACAGAGAAGAAGGAATGTGCCAGGCAGGATAAACAAAGTAGACAAACCTAGGATTGGCTAGTTTGAATAATTTTGGTGGGTTCTGAGACATAGGAACTGCCCCTACTTGTCTGATACCTGGCCCTGGGATGATTAAGGCAGGGTTATGGTGGCTTGGCCCAGTAAGGAGGTGGTTGAGAATATGGGCTCTGGATTGGTTGATTTGCATTTAAAGATTATGCTCTCAGGTCAGTGTTTGCTATCTCTAGGAGTTATCTAATTCTGAGAGGGATAATCTCTACCTATTAAAGCCCTAAGATATCATAGCATCATAAAATATTATTAATACACTCTAGTCGAAGTGTCTCATCCCATTTGTCTGAGACATTGTCCTTGGTCTTACTAATTCTACTCCTAGAGTGTCTATAACTCACAGCGCCTTGGCCTGATCCAAGCAAGGAAGTTGCTTCGGGGTAAGTCAGCTCTCTCTCTGACTAGGCCTCTCTGTTAGCTGCATAGTTAGGTCCTCTTCCTTCCTACAGGCCTTTCCTCAGATTAACATTTTTGTGGAGACTTTCTTGGATGCTCAATTTTAAGTCCAACCTTTCACATGGATTTCACATCCCTTTTCTCTTTTTATTCTTTTCTTTGATAGCAATCACTATCTAACATGCTATATATTTTACTTACCAATCTTGCTTGTTGACTGTTTTCTTAAATGTAATCTATGAGGGCAAGGATTTTTAAAAATTTATTTTGTTCACTACTGTACTTCTATTGCCTAAGTGGCTGGCACATAGGAAGTACTCAATGAATATTTGTTTAAATGAATGATGTAATTAACTAAAAAGTCCCCAAATTGCCATGTGGAATTGAATGCATAGATAGATAGATAGATAGATATAGATAGATAGATAGATAGATAGATAGATAGATAATGGCCAAATAGATTAACACTGGGAAAGCAAGAATAATTTAACATTAGAAAAATCTTCGAATTAAATCATCACATTTACTGCATTAAGATATTGACAAAGAAATGTCATGTGCTCCTCTCAATAAAGCAGAAAAAAAAAAAACCCTAAAAAAATGTGCATAGAAGGCAATTTCTCCTACCTAATCAAGTAAATCTATCGAAAACTAACAACAAACAGTCTAAATGGTGAAATTTTAGAAGCACTTCAAGTAAGATAAGAAATAAGACAAGGTTGCCTATATTCATTCTACTATTCAACATTGAACTGAAGTTCCTAACCAAAGGAAAAACACAAGATAAAAGAGGTATAAGAATTGGAAAGGAAAAGACCAAATTTTATTTGTAGAATATATAATTATCTTCCCAGAAAATTCAAAAGAAACTTCAGATAATTTGTAAAATTAAGATAATTCAGAAGATTATCAAATCTACGACTGATAGACAATAAAAAATACCATACTAACAATAAAGATTAGAAAATATAATAAAAATGTTTTAATTGGGCAAGGCACTTATGGAGAATATTACATAACTTTGTTAAAGAATATAAAAAAATATAATACAAGAACAAAAATGTAGTTGGGATACATACACTAGATAATGCTGACCTTTGGAAAGGGAAGATAATGGGCCTGGCAGAGAAAATGTAGAGATTTTAATGCTTTACTTAAAAAAGAAAAAATAACTGAAGGGAATACAATTTAATATTTTCATTTTTGTGGCAAATATTTATCATAGATATTTATTACATTTTCTATGTTTTGGCCCCCCCCAAATATAAATAAATGAGAGAGAGATCTCACTAATCTGAAAAAAGAATTTTTTAGAAAGATTTTATTTATTTGACAGAGAGAGAGAGAGCACAAGCAGGCAGAGTGGGAGGCAGAGGGAGAAGCAGACTCCCTGCTGAGCAGGGAGCTGGAAAGCAGGTCCAATCCCGGGACCCTGGGATCATGACCTGAGCCGAAGGCAGACGCTTAACTGACTGAGCCACCCAGGTGTCCTTGAAAAAGGATTTTATAAAACAAAAAAATTAACAAAGATGTCTTTCATTGGTTACCGAATCGATTAGCATCTAGTGTGCTTGGCCATTTATAAATATTTTTAGAGATATTATAATATCTTAAATACCCTATCTTGGGCCTTTTAGACATGATCCACTTCCTGGACTTCAAAAGCATTTGAGACCAGATAGTATAAACTACTGCAATGATTCCTGGGCTTTATTCTAATAGATTTGAAAAGTCTGTTCTCAAGTGGGCTTTTTGCAGAATCTACACCCTCATTTTGAAGCTACAAGTAGAGTATGAATATTCAGTGGCCAAGCAGGACTTGGCATGCTTGGACATGAAGGCAGATCTTCTAACGCTTGCATTTTCTGCCTTCTGCTGACCTGTTTGGCAAGAGCGCTACACCCAAATATTAAAGAAAGCCTTTTACTGGAAGAGATTCAAAATGCAATGGCATAGTGAGGCAGTCTCATGTGTTTTCAGAATCTTGTGTTCTTTCTCCATTCTGAATTATGGGAAATTCTAGTGTGTAGAGAGGTTTTATTTTATCTAATTGTTCCAGGGTTTACACACTGTTCAGAATATAATTTATAAGTTAATTTATATGTTAATGACAACCACCCAAAGGGCAAATTTGATAGACAAATTATTAAATCATTCTGTCTGCATATTCTCTTCTTTTGGACAATTACTTTTTTCCAAATAATACCAGCCAATCAGACAACTATAATTACTTTGTGCTCTGCTAATAGAAGTCTGGTAGAGAGCTAGCAGTTAAAGAAATTCTTATCTGTAGCTACAAAAAAGACGGGTCCTTGGAATGTCTTGTAGACATATGTCATTTAAATAATGAAAAAAATTACTGGGTTTCTTCATCAGGGCAGTATAAACATTTTGACCTAAAATGCAAACATTTTGGTTTATTTTTAATTCACTGATCTACTTTGTAAAAACTCTCAGCATGAAACTGCTTCTGTGCATGTAGAAGTCAGCAAACTCAGATGTGACCACAAAGAAAAAACACTCCAAGCAAGCATCAGATTGGGGAGGGGAATAAACTCAGAGTGTTTCTCCCTAATCCTTTACTAAAGGGTTTAGCCCTGAAACAGAGCCACTGTTTGGCAAAACTATAAGACAGACAAACTGATCTGAATTTGGTGCCCTTCCCCTCTCTTCTCTTCCCTTGTAGTCTTGATTCTCACAGCAGCCAGCATGCCCTTCAGAGTGTGCCATATAGACCTAGGCAACATATCCAGGGCCTCAAAATGTTCTTCCTACCACTTCCCCACATCAAAACCCTATTTCTGCAGGGCTGTGCTCTGAGGCGATAGCTTCAGAATAAAGCAATTCCTTACTAAATTGCTAGTGATGAGGGATGACTCTATATGGGCCTGCCTACAGAGGGCTACTCTATAATAGCTGTCTAGAGGTCCTCTGCCCGCTCTGCCACCTCTCCTGGTATCAGGTCCCTTTAGGGACCCGCAAGGCTTCAGGGTTATGAAGCAAATTCAGGACCAGACCAGAGCTAAGAGCCAGCTTTATCAAAGCTTGTGTGATGGTTACCCTAAGTAATAAACCTAGGTATGGGAGCCCCAAATATTGAGAATTGGGTACATGTTGCTGTCAGAGTTACAAAGGGCCAGCCAAGCCATGTATGTCTAAAGCCACCAATTTCTTTGGTGTCTCTCATCATAAATGATAAAAAGTGGAAAGTGTGAGTATAGTGTTATCCACTTTCAGATCCGAAAGTTGTCTTCCCAGAACAAAAGAAAAAGTACCCAAGAACAAGCCATGCTGACTTTGTCTTCCTGAGTATTTTAGAGGACATGGCAGTAAAAGGATCACAGATAAATTATAATGTTGAAAAATACTTTCTGTGGCTCAGAGCCCTGAGAGCACTCTGAATGTCATAATAATTCTATAAAGTCTGTCAGACATTCAGAGGAGATTATCCTGGGATTTGAGGGAGGGAGACACAGCACAGTAGTAACAGCCGCAAGAAGTCACTCTCCTGCAAATAACATTAGACAAACAATTCCAAAATTTATAAGCATATAACAGTCAGAAAGAGTACTGAAAATATTTTTTAAAGTGGACATTGGAAGGGGCGCCTGGTTAAGCGTCTGCCTTCAGCTCAGGGCATGATCCCGGCGTTATGGGATCAAGCCCCACATCAGGCTCCTCTGCTATGAGCCTGCTTCTTCCTCTCCCACTCCCCCTGCTTGTGTTCCCTCTCTCGCTGGCTGTCTCTATCTCTGTCAAATAAATAAATAAAATCTTTAAAAAAAAATAAAGTGGACATTGGAAGATGAGATGGTTCTTCTTAAAATTTAAAACATGGGGAGGAGGCATCTCCTTAGAATTCGGAATAGAGCCTGGGTAAAGTCTATTTGTGTTTTAGGTTTTTGTGGTGATGGTGGTGGTGGTTGTGTGTGTGTGGGGGGGTGTTTTTTTTCCCTTCAGTTAAAGACTTTAAAGTCTATCTTTGAGAACTAAATCCAAAGTAAATGCAGCAGGAGGATTATTTGGCAAATATACATATGCTTGGAACAAGGATTTTTTTTTTTCTTTTTTTGTCCTTAGAAGTAATTATGTACAAGAAAGAGGACTGACCCGCAAAAGAACATGGTTTTGACCTTACTATTAAAACTATCTGTGGAATATCACAGTTTCTTTCTGTAGTGTGTGTGTTGGGGGCGGGGGGTGGGGGGGAGGTGGGATAAAACTTAATGTACTATAAAGTGAATGGCAATTTTAAAGAGTTTAAAGGACTTTCCCCCCCTCCATTAGAAAGTCACGGTCACCCAATTCCCACTGTAAACTTTCTTTCTGAGATATGAGTAAATAAACATCTAACAGAAATTACCATTAGGTAACAATAGTCTATGTTAGGGAACAATAGTCTATGTTTTCTATTGCACCTTTTGAGAAAAGATGGTATAAGACATGTGGAAGAGAGCTTTAAGTTATCTCAGGGAAATTTTCAAATGGGTAAAATATTGATCTATGTGTCTGCCCCCATGAATTTCTTATCTTAAAAGCATTCTTACTTTATGAAGAAAACTAAGACCGACTAGCTTAACAAAAAAAAAAAAAAAAAGGAATTTACTGCCTCACATAACTGACATATACAGTTGGCTTTAGACATAACCAGATCAAGAAGCTTAAAAATTCTCATTGGGACTTAATCTCTTCATCTATCTGTTTTTCCACCTCATGGCTCTGCTTTTTCTCTTTGTTGGTTTTGCTCTCAGGCAGATTCTCCCCTTGTGATACCAAGATGGCTAAATTGATATCTCTATTTGCATAACAATCCTAAAGGAAAAAAAATTCTAGTTTTCAATAGAATGTCCCTATAAAAGCCCAGTATTGAGTCTCATTAAATCACTATGAAACTATTAAATTCACTACTATATCCATTATGGAGTTATCATATTATATAGTACACACAGAGTAGCTTTTTCATTTAACTAAAGAATTGAGTGTGAGTCCTTGTTCTGTGGTGGCACACAGCTAGCTAATTGTCCATTGATTTGTGGGATTCAGGCATTGTATTTAATAAGGCAACAACATTCATAGACTTGGAAGGAAAAATTTGAATAAGAATGTGCTGACTTTACTTTGAGGCCTTAAGTAGCTTCCTACAAGAAGGTTCTAGTTCAACTTTCAGCTGAACCACGAACAGAGAAACACACACATCTTTGCTCAAAAGGCTTTTTCTGTCTAATATCTAAGATAAATGATAGTCGAGTGATCTGGAGATGTACAGAGGTACAGTATGTTCCAGACTAATGTTCTAGACTAATTTTAGTGCCAGAAGAAGCATGGAGGAATAAACAAACTAGGAAATAATTCTGTAGAAAACCTGATTCTCCAGGACCCTCCTAAATATCTAATGTTTATTTACTTTTTGATGGAGTAAAAAAAAAATATGATTGAGAAGTTGGAAAATATTGTATATAGGACTATGGCTCCCCAGGGATGTCCATATTCTAGTCCCCAGAACCTGTCTATGGCAATACTTTGCAGGTGTGATTAAATTAAGGATCCTGAAATGAGGAGATTATCCTGGATTATACAGGTAGGCCCAACATAGTCACAAGGGTCCTTATAATAGGGTCGAGTAAGAGAAGGAGATATGACAGCAGAAATAGAGGCTGGAGTAATGCAGGGTCATGAGCCAAGGAATGTGGATAGTCTTTAGAAATTGGAAAGGCAAGAAAACAAATTCTTCCCTACAGCTTCTAGTAGGAATGTAGCCTCACCAACCCACTTCAGACTTCTGTCTTACTGAAATGTAAGATAATAAATGTGTGCTATGATAAGGCACCACATTTGTGGTCATTTGTTATAGCAGCAATGGGAAATTAACACAAGACAGAAGCAAATAATGCAAATGGAAAAAGAAAGATAAATAGAAACCTTAGGACAGGGGTACCTGGCTGGCTCAGTCAGAAGAGCATGCAACTCTTTATCTCTGGGTTGTGAATTTGGGTCCCATGTTGGGTGTAGAGATTACTTAAAGAAATAAAACTTAGAAAAAAAAAAAGACATTAAAAAAAGAAACACCAGGATAAACAAAATAAAATAAAAACACATGGAAGACATGCTCTGACTATGAAACAAACTAAAGTGCAGCCACTGGTTAATAAAGATCAAAGGGAGTTAATAAGAGTGTAACAAAGAGTATACATATTCCTTCAAAAAGGCCAGAGGTTATTGCTTTGAATTTGTAATGAAGGGAAATATAATTTGGCACAATAAATTGGCTTGGCACTAAATAAAATTCGCTACCATAATAATATAAAGATTATGTATCGCTTTTCCACCTTTAGAGTTAACTTAGGGTAGAATACTGAAGACTTAGTTGTTGTTTGTAAGACAAAATGCAAATTTCAACATCTTTGACAGTGAAAATTTACAGTTTCATTGACAGAGTATAGGTTACAGAAAGAGAATGAAAAATTAAAAAAAAAAAGATGTGTTCATACCATCATCTTAACATAATGGGGACTTAAAAGAGATTGTTGAAAGTCAATGGAACAAAAAATAGAAATTTATGAATGTATATTATAGCTATAAAGATGTACAGTAGAAGAACTAAAAATAATATAAATATAAAACATATGAAGGAGGAGAGAAGATGGGAATAATGTGAGATGAACTTTCATTTTTCTTTAAGCTATGACTAGTTTTTAACTTATCTCAGGCAGTATTTATTTATCAACGAATACCTTCTGGCTAAGCTAATATCCAGAAGAATTCAGGTCAGAAAGAGTTAAAAGGGGTTAACTGTGATAATAGGATGAAAAGTGAAATCAGAAGGAGCAGAACTTCACTGGTGAATTCTATCATGCATTTAAGGGAAAAAAATGGTAATCTCACACAAACGTAGAAATTAAACAACAAAGGTATACTTTGCTACTCTTTTTATGAGGCCACATTATCCCGATACCAAAATCAGATAGACATTGTAAGAATAAAGAAGTTTTGAAATTTAAATTTGAAATTTAATTTGAAATTAAATATGAAATTAAATCTATCAACATATAAAAAAGTAAATGCATCATGACAATGAGATTTGTTTGAGGAATGCAAGGTTGGTTTAATATTCAAAAGTCAATCAATGTGGTTTACCAAATTAAAGTAAAAAAAGCATATGATCACCATAATAAATGCTGAATAAGCATCTGACAAAATTCAAGAACTGTTGTGATTGAAAAATCATTGGTGATATCTATGGAAAACTTTAATATCATATTTATTAATGAAAGACTGAACACTTTTTCCCTGTAATTAAGAACAAAGTAAGGATGTTCACTTTCACTACCTAATTCAATATAGCCAGTGCAAAACAGGGCAAGAAAAAAGAAATAAACAGCATACAGATTGGAAACAAAAAAATATTTTTGACTTCAAACATGATTGTTTATGTAGAAAATCAAAAATAATCTACAAAAAAACTATTAAAATAAATGTGAGTTTAGCATGGCCATTGGATACTAGGTCAATATACAAAAAATCATTATATATACATGTAACAATCAATTGGAAAATAAAATTAAAAATTAACACTCTGGTGTGTCTGGGTGGCTCAGTCAGTTAAGTGTCTGCCTTCAGCTCTGGTCATGATCTCAGGGCCCTGGGATCAAGTCCCACATCAGGTTCTCTGCTCAGTGGGGAGTCTGCTTCTCCCTCTCTCCCTCCCTTTATGCTCTCCCTCTCTCTCTCAAATAAATAAATAAAATCTTCAAAAAAAATAACATTTCAAATAGCATAAAAACATGAAATATTTAATAATAAATTTAACAAAATATGTATAAGTCTTATACACACTGAAAAGTATAAAACACTAGCAAGAAAAATTAAAGAGAAATCTAAATAGAGAGATAAAATGGACCAGAAAAATTAATACTATTAAGATGTTACTTCTTCCTAAATCAATATACAGGTTCAATACAATTCTATTCAAAATTTCTCCAGTCTTTGGAAGAAGTTAATATGTGGATTCTTAAATGTGTACAGAAATGCAAAGAGCTTGGAAGAGTCAAAACAAATTTTGCAAAGACCAATGATTCAGGACTTACACTACCATTTTATAACACTTCAATAATCAAGACACTGTGATCTGGCATAAAGATAGACATATAAATCAACGACAAAATAGAGATCCTAAGTGGACCCAAACATATAGCTATTTTTTTAAATAAAAGTGCCATTTTTGGAAAAGCCAGTTGCAAGAAAATTGGTAAATGTAGCAGCATTAGGTGAGATATTAAAGACATCATGTGACCACAGAGAGCAGTAGAGGCAGAGAGAGATGCTGCCTGATGAGTTCTTGAGGCCTGATTGAAAAGACTACTTTTCTGTTTGGATGAGGCCCAGCTGTACTTGAAATCCCTTATGCCCTCTTAGCAGACAGAATTAGGTTATGTGTATGAAACCACAGATCTATAATTGTCTCTGTATCTATCCATTTGTGCACATATTAAGCTAATACATAAGATGTCTCCACCTCTAATCCAGTACTGTAAGATTCATTCTAACCTTCTCTTCTTGCTCATCCTGTAACTTCCTCTCCAACCCTGAGAAAGCAGGCTCTTACAGCCACCATCCATTTACTTACTTGTTCAACCCATTTGGTCATTTTTTAATTGGGTTCTTTATTTTATTATTGAATTGTGAGACTTCTTTATTATTGTGGATGTGTGTTTTACTAGGTGTATGTGCTGCAAATATTTTCTCCCAGTTCATGGCTTGCCTTTTCATTTTCTTTCAAAGCTCAAAAGTTTTTCATTTTGATGAGAGTCCAATTTGTTGATTTTTTTTCTTTTATAGTTTGTGTTTTTTGTGTCTTCTCTAAGAAATTTGGGCTTAACCTAATGTCTCAAAGATTGTCTCCTATGTTTTCTTCCAGATGTTTCATAGTTTTAGCTCTTACATTTAGGTCAGTGATCCATTTCAGGTTAATTTTTGTCAACTTCATTCTCACAAAACAACTTTATTTTTGTGTTCATATTTATTTTGTTACATAATACTCAAAGTACATTATTACAGGAACATGTGCAACTATCATAAACAGCTTGGGAAAGCACAACTGAGTCTCAGTAAGTATACTACTCAACTGAGAGAGAAGACATGTAGAGTACACTAGAGAATGACCTCCCTAGTCTTGGATCTTCAGCACTGTGGGCTTCAATGGGTAAGTTTTACTGAAGGAATGGAGAGTTTGGGTTGATCTGTAATGGAGGTTGGGTTAAAAAAAAAAAAACCATCTACCAAATATAAAAAAATGAGTTGGTAGATCAGTTTTATGCATGCCAAACTAGCCCCAAATTAGGTCTTTATTTTTGGATGTCACAATTTAAGAAAAAATGACAAACTAAAATAGTGCTTTATAAACTTTTTCAGAGTTCTATGATTCCATGGCAGTTACCTCAGTAATACTCAAGTGAAAGAAGTTGTTAGTTTGGGTTGTTTTTTTTTTTTTTTTTCTATTTTGCACAGATTTCTATTTTCTTTTCTAGTGGCCCTGTAGCTTAAAAGGAAGGGAGTAAAAGTTGGGAATCGTGACTGAACAGGTACTCTCTTTGAGGAAATTAGTCATTTATGAGTATGCTGGATAATATGTGTGGAAGACAGTGTTGCCTAAGCAATAGCTACTTTCTTTCTCTTCCCTGGAAACAACCCTAACTTTATACCAGTAACTGCCTACCCAATGTAGCAGACACTAACATAGCTACAAGGGGTTGCCAGCGGCAAAGACCCAGTGCTCAGCCCCTATCCTGCTCAATCTCAAACTTTACAGCCCTGAGGCATTTACCTGAGTTATCACTTCTTTGCTTATTTGGCCTTTATAGCAGCCAAAGAAGGTTGACAGGTAAATGAGTAAATGGTGACAAGGTATATGATATCATAGGGAGATACTAATTCACTTAGTTACTTAAGGTTGACTCATGAATTGCCTCACTAGGTTGATACATATTGACATGTCTCAAGGGAGACACTCTCCAGTGTCCTTGGAAGACAGTTTACCATCCCTACTTATTTAGTTTTCCTAAGTCAAATTTCTCTCTCTAAAAGTAAGCTTAGGAAATTGCTTTGCTTACCTTCAAAATATTTCTAATCTTGAATGATGATGTGCTGTTGAAGAAAAACCTTGTTCAATCTGATTTATTTAAATCAGTAGTCTCATTTTATGATTTAGATATACATAATCTTAGAATACAATCATTTTGGTTTACTATTAATTTGGACTATGTTGAGAAAATAATTTTTGCTATTAAAAGAACATGACAAATTTATTCTCTGAATTGTGAGCAGGTAAATTTAATTATTAGTCTCTCTAAATTTCCTTTGAAAATATCCTTTCAAACATCAAATCATAAAAGCCAAGACTGATGTTTTGACTAATCTAAAATGCAATGATTGCTAAGCACATAAAGAACAATTTAAAAGGCTGTTCCAGATAAATTTGAGAAGACATAAAAATGTAACAAAAAGAAAATACTTAACTCAACTCCATCATTGGTAGGCATGGCTGGAACAAGAATCAGCAATAATGCCAAACAAGAAACATGAAAGTCATTTACTGCCAACCATAATTTCACAAAAGTCAAAACTGAGGCTCAGAAAGGCTGAGTGATGAACTTTTGATCATATTTCTTGTCATTGGCAGGAGTCTAAATCCAGGTTTCTTTACTTCCAATCCTGTGTTGTTAATGGTTGTTTTTTCTTAAATTACCTATGGTAGGGCTGATCACATCTGTTATGGATGTCAATGGCCAATCTAATGAATTGGTCAGTCATCATTACTCAGATGATCAAAATGATTAGGAAGGTTGACCTTTCTGTTTCATTCACTTCTGATAGACTTTAACATTGTCATAACCACCCTGGCTTTTCAGCTTGGGAACATAACTGAACATAAGTCCATCAACCTTTCCAGTTTTCCATTTTAATCCCTGGAAAAAATAATTAACAGAGCTTAACATAGTATGTAGGGTTATATAAGTTAGTCAAAGAATGTGAAAATCTCACCGTTGTAAAGCACTTCACAGATGATGAAGTACTTTCATATGTATCACAACTCTACGAGATACAATTCCCACTTTGCAGGTAAGGGATATGAACTATCCAGTTGAGTTGCAGTGCCAGACTAGAAATGAGTTCATCTATATTCAAATCCAATGTTCTTTTGATATTCTACCTTTTGCAAATCACTTAAGAAATTATTTACTTTCTATTACAATGAATTATAATTAACTCATGTCCAGAAAGAAAATGAGTCAAGGCCAAATGTTTTCCTCATCTATTATTATTCTAGTACTTGGAAAATAGGAATGTTTAAACATTTATAGCAGAATGTATTAATTCACAGCAAATATATTCTGAGCATTCACTATGTACTACAAGCTATTAGTTATAAGCGGACAAACCTGTTGCTGGGAGTAATTTGTTAACTGTAAACACTGGTGTCAAGTATTATTTTAAGAGGAAGCTCACAAATTAGTTAGAGTTTATAAATTCCTGGATATCACTAGACAAAGGCCCAAATTAAAGACTCAAAAAATTCTTACTTAAAAGAAATCTTCCCAATCACCTGTTTCAATAACCACCCCCTCAAGATAAGGAAACTTAGAAGGGAGAGATTAACTGACTTGCCAAACATCACTTCACCAGTTAGCGTCAAAGCAAGATAATTGTTTGAGAAAAGGTTAAAGTTTCAGGATACGAAGAGAGGTCTTGAGATTTTTTTGGAACTTTAGCATCCAGGATTTTAACAAGGGTTTGACTTATCAGCAGCAAGTAAATATAAAACAAAAAGAAGCCCCCTAGTTTCTTTTTCAATAATATGGCAATTCCCTGGTCCCTCCTATCTCCTCCCATGCAATTGCAGAAAGATGACTAATGGGATTCATACATAATAGCTATCAGTATTGGAAGGTGCCCGACACAATGATTAGGCAAAATTAGAGCATTTACATTTCAACTTCTTCGTTGTAGTAGTTGTTGTTGTTATTGTTGTTTTACAAAAGTGAAAAATACTGATGGTGTTGATATAGTTCCCAGTAAAGCTCAAGTTATCACTTTCAACTGTTATACCAAGATACTTTGAGCTGGGAATATATAAAAGATGTTTTTTCCTTAGTACATTAGCTGACAAACACAGAACACTCAGTCAAAGAGCATGACTTCGTATAGAATTAATGGAATGTAGATAAATATGTGTGAATGCTTTATCATCAGTACGCTTTATTCATATCAAAGTTTCCTCATAATTCAAAGCAATCTCAACTATCTGTCATTAACTTCCAGTGTAGGAAATGGAGAAATCCATTAATAAGCACCACTTATGAAATGGAAATCTATAGTTTTTTAAATCAGTGAAACATTGTAGGCATAGAACCTAAGTATATGTGATTGTTGTCAAGCAACTGGGTATCTATTCACTTTACTGAGTGGCAAATAACAAAGGAATGCAAACAGATATGAAGTACTGGCCCACTCAACTGCTCTTTAAAATACCTGTCTAGAAATACCCTGCAAAGTGTATACAGGAGGACAAAAGGAGAATGAGACAAAGGAGGAAATCAGATGTCAGCTCTACTTAGCTGTAACACAAGATTGGCCTTTCCTTAGTCTGTCTACTCCGGGCATCAGGGTCCTGGCTACAAATGTTAATTGGGTCCACCAAATTTGAGTATTTCACCTAATTAAAATTTTTGAGGATTTGTTTGCAAAAGCACTAAGTTAAAAGAATGAAATTTCCTCTGTGGAGGTTTAACTAACAGGCATAAATATACAAAGTGAATTATAAATTGAGTAATAGGAATAAATAGTCACAACAAATGACAAATCCCACTTCACTGGGCATCAATAAAGCACAATAAAATTACTAATGTGGGAAGAGTCTTTATCCTCTATGTTAAAGTATACTTTTCAAAAAAAAAAAAAAAAAGGAAAAATCATGACTATAAAATTAACACATGTAAAAGATTTTATTTAACTCATTAACTAATGAGAGAACCAGTAAGATGTTATGACAATTCAAAATGAATTTAAGAAGCTGGGGTATTTATAGGAAATTTAACAAAGCAATGTTGAGATTGCTGGTTTAGATATAAACTGATAATGACCAATGGGCCATAAATCTCTAATGTTTTATTAGAACATAAATCTGTTCTACGGTCTCCACCATCTCAACCTGACAAAGTCTTTAAGTTAACAGAGCAAACTCACAAAGTATGGGCCTTCAATCGACAGTAAGCATTGCAATGAACTATGTACATTCCCTACACAATCCGTGAGTGGCCTTTGCCCCTGTTTATATGAAAAACATGTTGCCCATTGTGTACGTGTGTTTGTGTATGTGTGCATGCACATGCCTTATTTCAAGTTTTGAAGTTTTCGGTAATTTTTCTGGCATGTTCTTTCCTTATTTAGCTTCTTCAGGACCATAATCTAGGTGGGTCCAAACCCACTTGAAATCAGGATATAAATATTCTAATCAAGCAAGAGTTTTTATTTTCTCTGCTTGTTTTATTTAATAGTCAGTCATTAAAAGTACAACTTTTAGGGTGCCTAGGTGGCTCAGTCAGTTAAGCGTCTGCCTTAGACTTAGATCATGATCCTGGGTCCCTGTTCAGCGGGAAGTCTGCTTCTTCCTATTTTTCTCCCTCTCCCTCTGCCCCTCGTCCTACTCATGCTCATGCTCTCTTTCTTTCTCTCACTCACTCTCAAATAAATAAAGTCTTCAAAAAATTTTAAAAAATTAAAGTATAATAACTTTCAAACCCAGCTACATAGATTTCATCAAATATATTTTCTGTTGCTCTAGGTTTTCTGTTTATACCTATTTTGTATAAATAGGTAATTTATATTTTGTATAAATCCATGGAATTAAGGAAATGTTGGAGATGTGCCCATTGTATGTGAATATTCCTTGTTCAAGCTTCCTGAAAAACATCCAAGAGTGCCTTCTGTAATTGTATTTAGGGTAACTCTGGAGATCTCACTAGCTTTAGGTAGAGAGAGAAAATCATATCTTTCAGGCTAACCTCTAACGTGGAAGACTTTCTCTCATTACTCAAAACCCATCTCCTCTGTGGTTATTTCTTGCCTTTTCATTTTATATGTTCCCTTCCCACTCTATTTCTTTGCCTTTCTCCAAGTACAACCTGATAAAATCTGACCACGTTTCTACAATTTTTATGTTTACCTATTTTATAGCCTCTTACACGTATATCATTTAAAAATGGAAAATAAAGTGTTATTAAATGCGCCTGGAACTCAATCTGAAATCACTCCTCATTCCCAAAATGAAAGATTAGCAGAAATTTGAAAAACAGACAATTGAGAGAGTCATCCTTTTACTTAAATTTGTAATTTAATTTCAGGTCATTCCTTTATGATAGTTTTACTAGAAATGGAATTATAGCTTCAAAGGCGATGAACTCTGGAGTCAGACCCAGGATTATGTCCCCCTCTCCCTATTTCCCCTCCTCTTCTGACTGGCTTTGTAACCTTGGTAACTAAGTTTCATTTGTAATGTGGGCATCATATTACAGAGCTGTTAAACAATATATTAAAAAATTTAGCCCAGGCCTGTAGCTCAATAAATGATAGTAACCAAAACCACCACCTCACCCCTACCCCACTTCCTCATGTATTCTATTTATCTATTTATTTTTAAAGATTTTATTTATTTATTTATTTATTTATTTATTTATTTATTTATTTATTTATGAAAGACAGACAGACAGTGAGCAAGAGAGAGAATCTGAAGCAGAGTCCAAGCTGAGCACAGAGCCTGATGTGGGGCTTGATCCCACGACTGCAAGATTATGACCTAAACTGAAACCATGAGTCAGATGCTTAACCCACTGAGCCACCCAGGTGCCCCCATGTATTCTATTCAAATGTCATCTCTTCATAGAGGCCTTCCTTGCCCATCACCTTTACCCCACATACTCCCTGCCAGAGTTCTCCGTTTGTTTCTTTTAAAGCATTTTCACAATTCATGGTTATTTATCTTTTCTGTCTTGTCCATGGGACTGAAAGCATCAACAAGCAGAGGTAATAGATATCTCATTCACTACTGTGTATCCAGAACCTAGCTCAGTGCCTGGTATATAGTTGACATTTAGTAAATATTTGACAGTAAATGAATCTAAGCCCCACATAGGATTTCATCACCCAACATTATAGAACAGGACTTGTCACTAAAAAAATGTGGAAACTCTTCTTTTCCCCTCAGCCTTTGCCACTGTCAGGGAATTGAGAAAAGGATTTCTGTATGCATAAAAGCTACCAATTTTCTTTATGTTATGTGCCAAAGGTATATTATAAGGACATAGGATATTTCTGAATACTGTATAATTAGTGAATATGAAAATGTACAAACGTATTCAACTCAATAACAACAACAACAACAAAACACAACAATATGACTTTAAAATAGGCAGAGGAACTAAACAGACATTTTTCAAAGATATCCAAATGGCCAACAGGTATATAAAAAGATGCTCAACATCACTAAACAGCAGGGAAACGTAAATCAAAAGCACAATGAGGTATCATCTCACACCTATTAGAATGGCTATCATCAAGAAGACAAGAGGTAACAAGTGTTGGTGAGGATGTGGTGAAAAAGGAACACTTGTACACTGCTGGTGGGAATGCAAATGGTTCAACCACTATGGAAAACAATAAAGAATTCCTCAAAAAATTAAAAATAGACCTACCTTTTGATCCAGGAATTCCATTTCTGGGTATATATCCAAAGGAAGTGTAAATAGGATATCAAAGATATATATGCACTCCCATGTTTATTGCAACATTATTCATAATAGTCAAGATATGAAAACAACCTAAGTGGCCATCTATGGATGAACGGATAAAGATGTGTGTGTGTGCATATGTATACATGTGCACATATATACATATGCACATGTATACATATGCACACACACATACATATACATAAAATATTTTATATATATAAAAGAATTTATATTTCATATCATTTATAAATTATATATGTATATATAATCCTGACATTTGCAACAACATAGATGAAACTTGAGTATATTATACTGAGATAAATCAGACAGAAAAAGACAAAAACTGTATGATATTCAGTGGAATCAAAAAAGGCAAACTTATAAAAACAGAGATTAAAATGGTGGTTACCAGGAAGGATTGGGGGATAGGACACATGTTGTTTAAGGGTACAAACTTGCAACGAGTAGTAAATAAGCCCTAGAGATCTAATGCAGAGTAAAGTGAATATGGACAGTAATATTATATTATAATCATCAAACTTGCTAAGAGACTTAGCAAATTATTATAACCATTAAAAAGAAATAATAATTATGTAACATGATAGAGGTGCTAATTATTGCTACAATGGCATATTATATATTAATGTATCAAATTAACATTTTGAACACCTTACATTTACATAATGTTATATGTCAAATATATTTCAATTTTAAAAGAAGTACAAATGTCCATATATACCTAAATATAAATGAAATTGTTTAATTTATAAGCATTCTTAAATGCAAGAGATTTATAAAAGTAGCTCACTCCTTAATCATATACTATGCTTTTCTTCTCAAGGATGATAGACCTAGATGTATAAATTATAGGCATCTATCACTCTCATTTGTCACCCAGCATTTAAATATCTTTTTTCTCTGTATTTCATTGAACACACCCAAGGCTTTAGCAAACTCAAGAAAAAAAAGCATCAATATAGAAAAAATATATATGCTTATAAGAAATGCATGCTATAGTAAATGTCCTGGGTGTGGTGCTGACAGAGTTTAGTTTACCAAAACATACTTAGTCAAATGACAAAATTACTTCATAAGTCTACTAATCTTTTTTTTTTTAAAGATTTTATTTATTTATTAGACAGAGATAGAGACAGCCAGTGAGAGAGGGAACACAAGCAGGGGGAGTGGGAGAGGAAGAAGCAGGCTCATAGCGGAGGAGCCTGATTGGGGCTCGATCCCATAACGCTGGGATCACGCCCTGAGCCGAAGGCAGACGCTTAACCGCTGTGCCACCCAGGCGCCCTTCATAAGTCTACTAATCTGATAACGCCTGCCCTCATTATCTATTCTTATTCAATCTTCTGGGAATTCCAGATCACTTTATCAGAATAAAACTAAATGGACATTCTGTTCTCATCATTTCTATCCTAATGAGAAAGGCTGATTTTATTTCTGCATCTTAATTGTTTCAAGTAGTCAAACTCAGGCCCAAGACTGAGTTTAAGGTCAAAGCCATGGGAAAGACAAACACCTTTAAAACTGAAGGTAAAGTGGCTTAAATAAGGCCTTGAGTTCTGGGTTGAAGGAAAGCACTGAATTCATGATGGAAAACTTCAGAATGAACTCTTCTAACATAAGTATATTAGAGATCAAGTCATAGGAATTCAAACAGATATAGATCTATATGGATCAATTTATCCTTTTATTTTCTACACTGTTTGATTAAACTTCATGAAGGGACTGTGTTTTACAGTGTAGTTTCATTTAGTTATTCTTTGTTTTTAACGTATTTTTCCATTTAAACAATTAAAACAAAGAGCCAAATAGGGAAAAAAGAATGAACATTGTAATATGAAACCATTTCAGGCACAACTTCTGCCTTAAATGATTCCATATAAATTAAAATGACACATGGGACAGATGGTGCAGAAGAAGTTTCACATGGGAATTTTATTTTATTTTATTTATTTAATTTTTTTTTCACATGGGAATTTTAAAACTTAGTGATATGAATTGGTTGAATCTCATGTGCTTCTGTTGATAAAATACCAGAAAGATACAAAACCTTGAAAGTAAACATTAGTCACTATGTGGTCTTGGCCCAAAAAAATTTGAACCTAGAGAATTTCATCTAGCAGATAGAAAAGCAATACCTTCTAAAGTCCATTTAAAATCATTTTGTCTCCTGGTACAGCCACTCTGGAAAACAGTAAGGAAGTTCTTCCAAAAGCTAAAAATAGAACTACCCTATGACCCAGCAATTGCACTACTAGGTATTTATCTAAAGGATACAAAAATACTGATTCAAAGGGGAACATGCACCTCAATGTTTATAGCAGAACTATCAATAATAGCCAAATTATGGCAAAAGCCCAAATGTCCATTGACTGATGAATGGATAAAGAAGATGTGCTATATAGATACAATGGAATATTACTTGGCCATCAAAAAGAATGAAATATTGCCAATAGCAACAATGGGGATGGAGCTAGAGTGTATTATGCTCAGTGAAATAAGTCAGAGAAAGACAAATACCATATGATCTCACTCATATGTGGAATTTAAGAAACAAAACAGATGAGTATAGGGGAAGGGAAGGAAAAATAAAATAAGATAAAAACAGGGAGGGAGGCAAACCATAAGAGACTCTACAGTTAAGAGAACAAACTGGGGGTTACTGGAGGGGCGGTGGGTGGGGGAATGGGCTAAATGGGTGATGGGCATTAAGGAGGGCACTTGTTGTGATGAGCACTGGGTGTTATATGTAAGTGACGAATCACTAAATTCTACTTCTGCAACTGATACTACACTATATGTTAACTAACTTGAATTAAAATAGAATCTTGGAAGAAAAAAATAAATAAAGCCATTTTGTTTCATCAGATTCGACTACATTATGAAAACAAAGAGGCTTTGGTGTGATAGAAAGCTGTAGGTTGAGAGAATCAGAGACCCAGATTCTAGCCATACTTTATTATGCCAAGAAATTGTAACCTCACCTCTTCAGGCCTCAGTTTTTTATCTGTAAATTGAAGGAATTAATGAGATCATACTATAATTAGTATAGCTCTAGATGCCAGCTTTGATGTTCTAGAGGCCAATATTCCCTGTGAACATCATAATGTTCAAACCATCCCACTTACCTTAGTAGAGAAAGCCTTTCATGGATACTTTTCTTCTCATCAGACACTATTTGCAAAAAGGCCTCCTACTGGCTGGGCACCGAGAGCACAAAATACAGACTTTAGTCTAGGCATGCCTTTTCTTTGGTCTCATATGCTGCAGTATCATAGTAGCTTTGAGATCAGATAGACCTGAGCTGAAATGTTGGCTTCACCAGAAACTAGCTTATGGCCATCTTGAGGAAGTCACGCAATGTCTCTGATATTTAGTTTCCTCATCAATAAAATAAGTGTATTAGTAGTATGTTTGTCATAAGGCTTTGTGAGGATTAAATGAGATGACACATAAAAAGCCTTAGGTGTGGTACCTGCCACATGTGTTCAGTTATAATTATTGACTATCTCTTCCTACTTAGACATATAATATGGATTTGTGTAGTTGAGGGGCTTTTGGCTTACATTTGGAGTGAGCAGAGGACGGTACAGTACAGTGAGTTAAAGGGAGTGGGGCTGGGGAGGAGCAAGAGTAAAATACTTTAAAGCTTCAAAAAGAAAATCTGCAGGACAACTATTTTTAAAGTCTATTTGTAAAAAATTAAGAGTTGCTAAGGGAACTCTTGCTCCAAGTAGACTATTAAGCAAATTGGTGACCAAATGCATGTTCAGAATTGGAAAAATTTCCAAACTAGGCTCAGTATATCCCAAATTTGAATTATTTCATTAAAGACCATCTTCTGCAACTGAAAAGATACATACAAAAATATTAATAATGGATACCTCTGGGTGGTAAGAGTATAGGTAATATTTGTTTGCTCCTTTATATATACTTCATTTATTTTTCAAGTTATTATTTTCTAAATAAAGGTATTATTTTGTTATTAGAAGATAAATCATTATAAAACACATAATAACTGGAGAAAAACGATACGGATCTGTTCTTCAAACATCTTAGATTCTCCAGCAACTGTTTAGTATTTGCACTTTTTCCCCTGTTAATAAAGTAATTATTTAACCCTTTTCTGGGTCTCTAGCATCAAAGTCACTGCTTCAAAGACTGTGAAATTCTAAGATGATTTCAATACATCAAGCACTCCCACTGGGACACAGTACAGAGATTCAAGTTAGGAGTGAGGGGGAAAAGCAGGCAGAGGAAACACATTTTTAAAAAATGTTACACACTTACTCTCCTACAAAGATACATACATACCTATAAACACACATAAATACATACATACTCATGCCCACACATACATACACACACTGCCCCATCTCACTTCCTGTTGCTTTTTATACTAGGTAAGGTTTGATTATTGTTAATGATACCCAGCTGTGCCAGTTCCTTGGGCTCTTGGCCCATGTTTTCCTTTCTCTCAGATGTAATTTCTCTTGCATTTAAATAGTCTTTCAAAATGAGGCCATTCTGACAGACCCTGATCTGGCATATGGTTGGCAAATATCCAGTGAATTTAAGATGCTTAGCCAGATAATTCAGATACCACAGATGTAGCCTCTACTTAAATGACCTTAAATGGACTCCAAGGCCTAGAGGCTGAAGGCATGCTAAGAAACCAAATTAGAAGTCATAGTTAATGGGAAAGTGCATTAGCCCCCAACCATTTCACCGAGGAATGGGCAAATGCTCAGAATTACTAAAGACTTCTAAGGAGAGTTAGCCTTATATATTTATTTCTTTTTAGAGTTAAAAGGGAAATTAGAAACCATGCAGTCTGACCACTTCCTTTTCACACATGAAAAAAAAAAAAAAAAGAAAGAAAGAAAGAAAAAACACCAAACCGGAGATGCAAAGTATTTCACAGAGAGCCATCATGTCTCCTCACACCTTGAGTCAGATGTGGGTGTTTGGTTTAAGCAACAGAAGCCTCCTTGGCTAACCTAAGCAAGAAAGAATGTGTTGGAAGACAAGGAAGTTCTCACAGAAGGGAAGCAAAAGCCTGAAGTGGCAAGATGAGAAAGGACAAAAACCAGGAAGCTGTAGTGGTCTCAGGAATAGGAACTGTTCCATTATTTTGACAGAGAGCCTTCATAGAACAAGAGGAGCCAACCATTGTTTTCCCCACATCCTTGAATATTGAAGAGCCAAAGAACCAGGAAGAGTCTGACTCTTGTGTTGTCTGCCCACTCCTCAGCAGGTACCTTGATTTATAGTCTCATCAAGTTTTCACTTAATAGCAGAAAAATAATTCCACAAAAAGAAATTGGAATACTATTATACTATTTCTCAAGGGGTGCCTGGGTGGCTCAGTCTGTTAAGTGTCTGCCCTCATCTCAGGTCATGATCCCAGGGTCCTGGGATCCAGCCCCTCATCATGGGCTTCCTGCTCATCAGGGAGTCTGCTTCTCCCTCTGCCTCCTCCCCACTGTTCTTGCTCTCTTTCAAATAAACAAATAAAATCTTAAAAAAAAAAAAAGATGGAAAAAGGAGTATGAAAGGAGAGGTCAGGAACACCAAAGAAAAACATTGTCTTTTTCACATTTTTGCCTAGTCTGGACCCAACTATAAGGCGTATACAGCTTTGCATTTTTGTTCTACAATCTTTCAGCAAAACATCCTCATCTGCAGAGTTTACTAGGTGGCTGAAGATCAGTTCCTTTCTACAGGGACCTTAGGCACCTGAGCCAATTCTCCTCAATTTATGACTATGAAAAGGGCTTGGAAAAATTCAGTCAGAGGAAAAGAAAACCCTTATCAATGGTGTCCTTTTCCTCGAATAGCTCTTTGAAATAGGAGAAATAAAAATTGATTAATATCTTTCAATTTACCAAGAATAAGGCTTGGTTTCGAAAATTTTTGCACAGTGCCAAAATTTGTAGTAATACTAATGTTCAGGACAGAAATTGTGTAGATTCAGAGTTTTTTATTGTTATATAATCCTAAAGTAATTGGAAACAGGCTCTTTATTTTCTTTTTCTCTCTTTCAAAACCCATATTCAACATATAGTTTCTGGAAGAAGAAAAGCACGAACATTGTTTGACTACCATACATAAATCCTTCTGTCACTCCTCTCCTAGAAAGAACTTTCTCAATAAAACACCTTTCAAGAAATCATTCTCAGGCTTTGCTTCAAGGGAGAACCCAACCTAAGAATATAGGCAGACAAGGGTAATGTATTAATATTCCTAATATATATGTTTGATAGAAGTAATCAGGCCCTGAGCCAGAAATTGAAATTCTGTTCAGAAACGTTTATCCTTATTTCCAATATAGTATGTACTTCCTTCACGATAACTTTTCAACATAAAATGTAACTACAGAATTTGTGTGGCTTCCTAAGCAGAAAAAAAAAAAGAGAGAGAAAAAGAGAGATAATTAAGAAAATTGGATGACTTACTACCAAAAATGCATGGACTAACTCTGAAGCGTGGTTTTTGGAGCTAAACTGAGCTGGGTTTGAATCGAGCTTTAACATTAGTGGCCATGTACTCATTAAAAAAAAGAAGAAGAATACCTTTTTTTGCTGGGGTTTTTGAGAATTAGATTTATTTTAGATAATACTTAGACCCAAAACATTTTGATGACTGGTGGTGTTCTGAAGCCCACTCCCAACGGCTTACAATAGGGGCTTATACCAATTTCTTCCCAGCTCCATGCTCAGTGATATCATATCACATTGATTGCTCAAAATTGGCTACGGTGGGAGTATACATCACAGAAACTGGCAAATGCTAGAAATCAAGACTCCCACTCATCCCAGAGCTGCTTGTTAAACACATACCAGCACATCACTGCCTTCATCTATAATTCTAGCCTAGATATTCCCTTGAGCTGTAGACTCATATTGCCTACTGAAACTCTCCTGAATGCCCCGCAAGAATTTAAAACTAGGGGTGCCTGGCTGGCTCCATCAGAAGAGCATGTGACTCTTGACTCATGGTTGTAAGTTTGAGAGTGATGGTGGGCATACAGATTTCTTGAGTAAATAAAACTTAAAAAAAATTTTTTTAAATAAAACTCAACACTCCATAATTAAATTCATCTCCTCTTCCATCCCTCTATTCATTTCCATTGTTGGAATAACATCTCCCCAGAAATGCAAACTAAATCCAAGTGTTATTCCTTTACATCTCCCTTACCTTTATCCCCACAGCAATCAGTCTAAAAAACAAAAACAAAAACAAAACCTTGCAGTTTTATACTTCCTAACAATTTCTCCAACTGTATCTATTCCCCAACATCAGACTCCTTTTCTTCTTTTGCCTGGAAATTTCAGCAGCCTTCAAATTACCCCCCTTTCAATTCACCCTTCATATCACCTCAGATTAAGCTTTTCAAAAGTCGATCTCACCGCCATTCCTCTGCCTAACAGCCTCCCAGGTTCTATACTGTTTATAGGATAAAATCCAAGCTCCTTAACTTTGACATCAAAGTCCTTTGTCACCTTGCTTTAGTTTATATTTTCAACCTTATCACTTACCATTCCCTACTTTGGAGTTTACATTTCAGTCACTGTCTACTCACAGTATTGTTTCATGCTCTGGGGATGAATTTCCTCCAGTACATAATAATTACCACATGTATTGAGCAACTAAGGTAAACTATTGGTAAACATTCTATTTTTATTTAAAAAAATCAAAAGCTATAATAGTTATTCAAATCTGAAATATGTATTTAATATACCTAGAGTATCTTCCATCATCCCAATAATATCACTATTACAAATTGCAGTAGATTGCAAAACTGGCAATGAATTCTTCCCATCCTTATATACACATCATTTTGCAAAGTGACTTTACAGCTCTGTCCATTAAGTGGTGGAGTCTATTTCTTCAGTCCTTGTAATCAGGCTTCTTGGCCATGTCTCTTGCTCTGGCCAATGAGACATACACACAAGAAGCAAGCAGAGTCTTGAAAGTGCTTATGCATTAAGGCAGCTGTCTTGCTGCTCTTAGGAACCCCATGACCACTACTGTGTGAAAAAGCCTAGATTGATTAGGATAATGAGAAGCTGTGGTCAAGTCAGCCTTGGTGTTCCAGCTGACATCCAACCCACCACTAGACACGTAGTGAGAGCATTCTATATCTTTCAGCCCCATTAAACTACCAACTGACCCTTGCTAAAGTCTGCCCAGGCCAGAAATCCTAGCCAATCCACAAAACCATGCGAAATAGTAGTTATTTTATGTTCCTAAATTTGGGGTGATTTGTTATGAAGTAAAAGTTGATTCCTGAAAAATACTAACTTTTCTCTATAAGAACCACCTTTGTGTTTCACCAAAGCCTAAAGCAGCAGAATATAATTCCTAAAAGTTATTAATGTAGGCCAACTTTCAATAATAAATAACGAATTTGCCTTATATGTAAAATAATGTATAGTTCACTGATGAAATGAAAAAAGGAGTTATACACACATGTAAAGAGTTTTAATCAACAAACTGGCAGTGACAAATACCATACTACTGGTCATCTAACAAATATTTAAGTGGTTATTCTGTACCAGTCACTATGGTAGATTCCTTATATACAAAGATAAATATGTTAATTAATATAAAATATACTTATAAATTAATATGTTAACTACCTCTATAATATAAAGGAGCCTATAACCAACCTAGATGAAATAGACATCTAAATAGGTAGATGATTTTTAAAATAACTACAAATTCTCTCTGACTATAAGAGTAATAATAGTAATATAGAAAAACAAAGATTATCAGGTATTCTACCATCTAAAAGACAATATTAAATTAGTTTAATATTCTTTTTAAGCATTTTCATTCCTTTATGCATTTGTATATTTAAAAATAGGATTATTTATATGTATTTTATAACCTGCTTTTGAAAATTATAGTATTTTGTCAATATCCCCTCATAATATTAAATATTCTATAAAATCATTTTCATGGATGCATTGTATCCATTACATAGATGTATCATATTATTTATTTAATCAATATTTTATTGTTAGATGCTGATTTTTTTTCCAGTTTTTCTTTCTTCTTATTGTTGTTACAATGAACCTGTGTAACTAAATCCATGGCCACATACATGATTATTCATGAGAATTAAATAATGTAATAGACATAAGTTGTTAAGTAAGCACAGAAATAGCAGTAAGAGGAGGAAAAAGTGAATAGAAGCTTGCTAAGCATAGAGGGAGAGAAGTTTGAATGCAAAAATCCTGAAGCAAGATCACAGCATATCTTCAGAGAATGGCAAGAAAAACGTAAGACTTGAGCAGAGATCTCTTAGGGAAGAATAGTGCAGAGGAAGTTGGTAAGTTAATACAAGGATATTATACTAAAAATTTAGATTTTATTCTACAGTTTATGGGCAGCCTTTGAAACTTCTGTCTACAAAAGAATTCTGTGGTGGTAATACGGAAACGTTGTTTTATTTTCTCAGGGATATATTCATAATGACATTTTCCTTTAAAATAGTTACTGTAAAGGATGTGCCGCTTCCTTAAGAGTGACTTTATTATTCCTTAGGGCTAACAAATTTTCTGTGGAAACATCTGTCTGTTAATGGAAGCAACGGAAAAATTGGATTTGAAATCTTTACATGAAACCCTTAAAAAAACACGTCTATTCCTCATATAGAATAGTATGTTTTCATTGTAGCCACGGTCATCTGGGATAGATTCAGTGGTAATTGTGAGAACTTTGATTTATAGCTTAGGCAATAGAGTAACAAGGACAGAAGTGAGAAGTGATGGCTAAATGGATAACCTATAAAACTTATATTTTTAGACAAAGCTTTACCTTGGCAATATTTTTGACCCATATGGGTTAAGTACAAAGTAACTACTGTACAACAGGTTGGAGTGACTGGTTACATTGTCAGTCCAGCCACATACTTTACAATCAGTCATGAAAATAACCAGTATGAACACGGAGGCCATGCTTCAGCTCTAGACAGAGCATGCCCACTAACACAGCCATAGCATATGGGCAACTGTGCTGTTCCAGCCTATATAAGTTCATTGTCTTGATTATACCCAATAATAAACAGAAAATAATGTGATGCTGAATGAAAATACCCTAGCCTAATCCAGGGCACATTGCTGAAAATCACTTTAATGCCGTACTGAATGTTCACCATTGGAAAATTACAAGGTCTTCCAATTACAGTATTCACCATTATCAAACTGCTATTTAATAATTGTTATAACATCAAAGACCAGAGGCAAAGATCAAAGAATAAGAATTATAGATGTCAGCCTGCCCTTTCAAGCCCATCTCAATTTTCTCTAACCTTCTGTCCCTTTGCACATCATATTAAAGTAACTGCAGTGATAAATATCTCCAGCATCTAGATATGGATTGGGGTTTTTTTTTTTTTTGTGGACTTATTTACTTTGTGAAGAAGACTGTGTTGTATGTAGGTCTTATTAATTCTCCTTTATATAAAGTTCTATAGGAACTATAAGGATAAAGAAAAGGTAGCATCCTGCCTTGAAGAGATCTTGACCCCCACCCTTAGACCTTTCTGTCAATCATTCACTCTGGATTCTGCCATCACAAAGGATCCTGCCGTATCTACTAGTCCAGCGTATCTGACCAGGTTGCTCGTCTCTAAAGGTCCTATATGTGTGCATATGAAATTCCTTACTCATAATCTTCACTTCTCAGCACAGATACCACTGAACAAACTTCCTGTTGCTGACCAGAACCAGCACAAATGTTTCCTTTTCTATGACAACTTCATAGGAGAATTCTACTTTTGTACTTCCCACGCCATGTCTGTCTTAGTCAGTTTGGGCTACTTTCACAGAATACCATAGACTTTATGGCTTATAAACAATATAAATTTATTTCTCACAGTTCTGGAGGCTGGTTTTAAGTCCAAAATCAAGGTACTAACAGATTTGGTGTCTTGTGAGAGCCCACTTCCAGATTCATAGATGGCAGTCTTCTCTCTGTGTTTCACCTGATAGAAGAGGTGGAGAGTTTTCTGGGGCCCCTTTTACAAGGACTCCACCCTCATGACCTAATCACCTCCCAAAGGCCCATCTCCTAACACCATTGCACTGGGGGTTAGGATTTCAACATATGACTTGGTGGGAGGATACAAATATTCAGCCCATAACATTGCCATAACAGTTTCAAAAAATATTTGCCTTCCTTAATTGGCTATGAACATTTATCTTTATAATCTTGTTTGGTGCAAGATGGGTACTTAATAAATACTCTTCTGTTTTTTTATACCTTGCCTCCTTTCAAAGAGAATTGAATATGGCTTACAGTGATACATGCAGCACAATGGGACAAAAGAAAAAAAAGTAATTTTAACAGATCAGGTGATGACAGATATGAAAAAAATAATTTATGTTTAGGAATTTGGGAGTGGCACATTATCCCAATTTTAGAATCAATCAAAAAAAAAAAAATAGAATTCCAGAAAGTACCTTCCTGGAAACTTTAACCATGTATTTTATGTGGAATACAAGAAGTCTATTTAAACTTTGAATCACTGGAAGAAATAAAGGAAATGCTTTTTGTTATAAAAGATTACTCTGTGCTTGAGCCACCAGTCTTCATTTTTGCTATTTGCATCTAAGCTTTGACATTTTAATTAAATGGCTATGCCATTGAATTGTGTCTATTATCACCAAAAAATTATTCTCCACATTCACAAAAGGAACCATTGGTCAATACAGGGGCAGCCCTGGCCAGAGTAGGGAAGTAGGCAGGGTTGCTCTGATGTTCCCTTCTCTTCCAAATCAGGGACTTTTCCAGGCCATTGATAAATAAGCACAAATAATTTTTTAGAGACAACTTAAAACAAGAGAAAAATAATGAAAAGCAAGTAACTGAGAAGGGAATGAAAAAAAAGATAAACAAAATTATATGAGAAAAATAAGTCTCAGAGAAGCCACAACAATTAAATATAATATTAAGCATTAAACTTCCTGGTAGCTATGGGAAAAAAGAAAAACATGGGGGGAAGGATGAACAATTAGACAAAATATAAGATCATTAAAATAAACACTTTCAAGGATGCCTGGGTGGCTCAGTCTGTTAAACATCTGCCTTCAGCTCAGGTCAGGATCCCAGGGTCCTGGGATCAAATCCCACATTGGGCTCCTTGCTCAGTGGGGAGCCTGCCTTTCCCTCTGCCTGCTGCTCCCCCTGCTTGTTCGTTCTCTCTCTCTCCCTCTCTCTCTCTCTGTCTTTCTCTCTGTCAAATAAATAAATAAAATCTTAAAAAAAATAAACACTTTCAGAACTCTTGAGAATTTACCTCTTGAGTCTTCATAATATCGATATTTTCTTTAGAAGTAATAAAAACTTCAGAGATGCTTTTCCTTTGGCCATTTACATCAGTCCAATTCTTCATTCATTTTCACACACCTATATTCTCTGAACTTGCGTATCTTTCCACAGGCCATTTCCTTCTGAGTTTCATGCCATTCTCTCTTTATCTTTGTCTAGATTACTCCAAAAGCCTTTCCCCACCCATTTCCCTCCTGGTTGTTCACTGGGGTGCTGAGGTCACTCTCAGTCTCTGTCTCTGTCTGTCTGTCTCTCTTTCTCTCTCACACACACCCCTCTGTTAAGTATCCCTCCTTATGCTATCATGGCACCTCGGGCATACTTTTGTCCTAACACTTACAGATGCTAAATAGAGAAGTAGTTTAAGAATGAACAGGAAAAAGTTAACTATTGCTTGTGGCATTTAGTCTTTATAGTGCTCCTCCCAGTAGCCCTTAGATTCTTTATCTCTACAATGAAGAATGGATCGGGTCTGAGGATCCTTAAACATCTCTTCGAGTCCAATCATTAGACGATAGCTTACTGTTTTGTTTAAAGGTTTCAAGTTCATTAAAGTAGCAGCAAGGAAACTAACAGAAATAACAACATCAAGACAAAAGCAGACACAAACAAAACAACAACCATGACCCATTTCATTTATGGCCACAAGAGAAACAGACATCTGGCCTATCCAACAACAAGATTTTTCATGCTCTTAGATTAAATGAACTATTTAAAGTGCCTAATACCATGCTTATTAGTTCCCTATCTCTTCCTTATTCTCTGCATGATAGGATTGGCTAAAAGTTTAAGTGGAATAGGGATCGCATGAAAGGTATAAAGAAGCCCTATAAATAGGAAAAACACCAGAAAAAGTAAGATTAAAAATTTTTTAAATTACTATTTTACATTTGCACAGCACTTTCTATCTTCTAAAGTACTTTGATATAATTATGTGCTTTTAATTATGAAATATGGATATCTTTTGTTAATTCCTTTAATTTCTGCATTTCCTAAAGAATATTACATTGACTTATTGTCAAAAGATTAGTATATAGATCATATTTTATAAGGAAGTTTATATTAAAGCCTTGGGAATTAATTAACATACTATGCTATGCAACTTTCCAGATGAGAGTTAGTAATGGAAAGCCAAAGGAAAGAGCAGTATGCCATTATTTTCTACTTTGCTAAAAAATATAAAAATAGTTGGATTTTTGAGCTATTTGGACTTAGCTTTAATTTAGTCTCTTAATTCTAGAGTAAATACAGAGTAGAGCAATTACAAAAATAATTTGATTATTAATTTTCATAGTAGCAAACTTTCTCATTTTTCTGTCTTCTTCTTTCACCAAAATAAGCTTTCAGATAAAATATTTTAAAGTACCTTTTCAGCTTTGAAATCTTTTTTTTACAAATACATATTTACAGCAGGCTTGAATTTTTATGTACACAAAAATAGCAGAAATAACCCCATTATCAAATCTCTTCCAGTTGATAACAATAGGTGGCAAAAACAGGAAATACAAAGTCTTTCAAAATACAATTTTAAAAAACTAAAATAAGATATTGCATGTTGGTTTTAGATAACTTTTGGTAGTAAAACTAGAGGCATATTTGTTTAGATTTAAATTGTTCTCTCTTTCACTGAGATTTATTTAATGATACAAAAATGATTAAATCATTTGCCATTTATAGTCTTGAAACACATAATTTTCTATAAATTTCATTAAAGTTCATGCACATTATATTAGAGGAAACAGCAACTTAATTGTAGTTTTAGATGCAATTTATTTATTCGTAAAAGAAACTCAATGAGAATATCTGTCTAAGTCTACCAGAGGTTCAGCAGAATATCAGTATGCTTACTTTCAATGTTGAACAATATAATCAATAATATAATCTATATATACACTATATATATCAATATATACACTATAAAAATATAGTGTAATAAGCTTGAAAAATTTTATTTCACATTCTTTGTTTAGCCTCCAAATACCCTAAGTCATAGCAATAATTTTATCCACAGATAAAATAACGTTTTACAAAATGCAAACATTCATCCTCTCCTTATGTTTTGACCTCAGAACATAGGGAAGATAGAATTCTGCTCAAGGCTGAGATGGGAGCTCTGTGAGTCTTGAAAAAACACTTGAGTACTTCTGGGCTGACACTGACCACTGGGATGAGGAGTTATTCATCTCATCAATCAGAATCTTTTTTTGGGGAAGGAGCTGAATTTTACTAGTAGGTAGGGACACCATGTTAAAGGTCAGTGTTCATGCACAGTATGCTCTCCTAGTCTCTCTTCCACTTCCTGGTTTCATTTGGCCAGTGTGGTAAGAAAGCCAAGGCCTCGTCCTTTTACCCACTTGTGGAAGGAGGCTGGCCTTTCCTCTCTGTTCTTTCAATTACAGTGTGCAATACATTTTAAAATCTTGTTTGGATCTAATATTAAAATTTTATTGCTTAATTTCATTTCCTAAAATAGAATAGTTACCTATTTCTGGCTGAAAAAACAATAAACATTAAAATATGCTCATATAAGCACTGGGTATTATATAAGACTGATGAATCACTGAACCCTACCTCTGAAACTAATAATATATTATATGTTACTTAATTAAATTTAAATTAAAAATAATAATAAAAATAAATAAATAAAATATGCTCATACATTTTGCTTTATTATTTACACGGAGTCAATCTCTATGTAGTAATTGAGCATTAAAAAATCATAAAAATCATTATATCAGAAGACACCACATTATCTACTATTGCTTTAAAAGTCTGCTGGATTATGGAAAAAGCAGATCTATATTTTTTCTAGAACATTAATATTATCTCTTATGCCATAAAATTGCTCAATTCCAGGAAAAATGTAAAATCCTACTTCACTTATAAACACATACTTATTGTATTTTTGGAAAACAAAAATATGCAGTTAACTAAAAATAATGCTATTATTACTTTAACTTCTTACTTTAATCACTGCAAAAAATAGAAAAGTGATTTATTTTTTAGCTTGTTCCACTTCGCCTTTATGAATCCCTTGAAACCGGAAATCACATCTTTCTCATTTTTTATCTCTAGTGCCAATAACAGTGTTAAAAATCAATATTAAGTATTTTCTGGATAGATATGGATGAATGGGACAGATGGAATGGATGGATAGGCTAATGGAGTTGGATAAGCAGATGGATAAAACTGATAGATGAGATAAATAAACGAATGGGTGGAATAAACGAATAGCTGATTAGTTCAAAAGTTTAGGGGTTAGATAAGTCAAGGCACATGAACAGTGCAATGTAAGTGTCAGTTCATTTAACACACATTTACAACTCACCTCCAGATGCCAAATATGTGATGGATGGTCACGCTCACAGTGAAGTAAGGGACAGAGACAGATAAAAGTAATAATATGATAATATAATACAATAAGGACAAGAGCAGAGGTAAATAATAAGTCCCTAGAAGAGAAAGGGCTTTACAAAAAGCACAGTAACTGATCTGGATCTGATGAAGGTGATCTTTACCAGTACGACCTGAAACACTGCATGAGGAAAGCGCACATGCTCTGTATTAGCTCACTGGGAAGAGCTAATAGACTAGATAGACAAAAGTGGTAGAGAAAAAGGAATTCCAGGAAGATGAAAACAGGATGTGCCAAGGTACAGAGATATAAAACTTCATGGTATGGCCAAGAAACTGCAAGTAATTTAATATGACCTGAAATTACAGCAAAATAATACACTGAGTCATTTATTTGGATGCTATCAATTCATTTACCTCTTATGGCATAATACAATATATTTCCAACTTATGCCTCGCACAGCCTGACTTATTATCTTATATTCCTCAACTCTGTATTTTGAAAGGAATATTCTCTTGTGACCCATGCCATTGAAAAGAATAAAAATAAGCTGACTTCTTTATGTATGAACTACAACTCCACGGTCAAGAGCAAAAAGCTTTAACAAAAAGCTTGGAACCGTTGAGATATTTAATGCAGTGAATGACCAGAGCATAATCTCAACAACTGATTGAGTTCAAGAAATACCATTTGTTTCTACTCTAAACTGAGAGCTGTTTTTCTAATAAGCAGGAAGTTGAGTGCCTAGTCTAAAAGGGAACATAAACTTAGGAACAGAAAGAGGGTGGTCAAAAAGGGATATGACACCATGCAGAAAAGCTGGAGTTAAAAATGAAACTGGCTGAGGTATTATATGCTCAGTCTATTATTTGAGAGACTGGTATACTCCGCCTGCTTGGATAAACCACACAAATCCCAGTGGGTCAGCAAATGGATAACTTTCACCACAGTTGATGCTGATGGGAAAATAGAAAAAGGATATTGATTAAATGATACACCAAATAACCATAGAATGGTGGGACTATGAGTAGCAGAGGAAGGGTTTTCAGTAAACACCCATGTCAGAAACTGATTACTCATCAAACTTCATAGATCCCTATGAAACTATCATAGTAACAACAACAACAACAACAACAATAACAACAACAACAACAAAAAGGTGCCTAAAAGGAACTGCAGCAGGCATCCTTCTATAGTTGAAGAATTATTCAGCCTGGATCTGTTCAGTAGCAAAAAGGAACAAATGTAGCCATAACAATGGAAAACCATAAAGACATGTCATAACCAGCGTCTTCATATCCTTCCAAATCTTAGTAATCCAAATTACTGCTTACTGGCGGAAGCAGTAATTAAGGCCAGAGCTACATAGTATGCTAGAACTATGTATGATTCCTTTATTAATGTGAGCGCTAGTATTCTCAATTATATCTTTATAACATCCCAAATCAAATTGTCCCTTTGATTAGTAATGGTAGGTACCTGACACACCAGGAATCAACAGACAATTCGTAGTCAAGATTCTAGTGCTCAGGACACTAGATAGCTATACTTGGTGAGTAGCATAATATATACAAGTTTCCTAAACTGGGAATTTAGAGCATGTGCTAAAAGAAAACGAAAGTTTGGAACAGTGAGAAAGGGCTCTGAATCCATCTGTTCAGGTTTAGCAGTGTCATATATCTGTTAGTTCAGAATAATAAGTTAGGAATACTTTCTCTATAAAAAAGGAGAATTAATCTTTCTGCTGATATACATACTTAAAATAACTTGAATTGATGTACTTGGAAAAAGGTATGAAAGATTAGTATAATGCATTCTGGCACCTTTCAAGAGATCTCTTGAAGGAGCATTCAGTCAGCAACTTCAGGTCAGAGCAAGGTAACATGAAGCCGAAAGGAAAGATCCTAGGAGCCTAGTTAGTTTCTTAATAATCTATTGCTGCAAAACAAACTAAATGGCTCAAAATGACAACCATTTTATTTGCTCATAATTCTGTAGGTCAGAAATTTGAGGTGGGTACAGTCGGGTGGTTCTTCTGCTGATCTCACTCATTCTGCTGATGGTCACTCATTGCATTATGAGGCCATTAGGGATGCATGATCAAAGCTGGCCTGACTCAAAAGTCTGGTAGTTGGTGATGCTTTGACTGGGCCACTGTCTCCATGTAGTTTCTTATTCTTGAGGAGACTGGCTGGGACTTTTTTACATGGATGGCAGTGTCCTAAGAGGACAAGAGCAGAAGCTCTTGAAGTCTACATTCACAAGCCAGACAACGTTACTTCAACTGCATTCTATTGGTAAAGCATGTCACAAGGCCAGCCAGATTCAAGGTTGTGGGGAAAGGATTTTATTTCTTGATGAGGGAAGTAGTAAGGTCACTTTTGTAAAGAAACACTTGTACACAGATGGGAGGAATCATTGCAGATGTCTTTATAAACAATTACTACAGCTAGAAAAAAGCCTTTCTCCTTTACGAGCTGGGACAGAAGTTGAAAAGGCCACAAGAGGCCTCCACACAAGAGGACACCAACTATATTTATAGTGGGACCTTAGAAGCAGACTGGACCACTGAGTATCTAAATAGTAAAAGAGTTGGGGGAAACATTAAGACAAACTCAAGCTCTTTTTATTTACCAAAATACTGGCAATCTTGAAATAGTCTAGGACATCCATATTTGACAATCAGATCATTTCCCAAATATTTACTTTGTTTATCTGAAATGTTTTTCTGCCAGATCTTCAGACTGCTGACCTATTCACATTATTTGAGAAAAGGTTCAAATTTGCCTCCCCAGGAAACCACCCTAATTAAAGTTAACCTCCCTGATTTCATCTTCACATTTTCTCATAGTGATATCATTATCTGAAATTACTTTAATATTTGTGTACTTATTTATGATGTTTCCCACACTAGAATGTGAGCTCCATGAGATTTGAGGTTCTTTTCATTTGTTTAGCATAGTAATATCAGCAACTAATGAGTAGTGCTTGAAAAAGTAGCAAGACGAGGACAAGATTTTGATAATTATTTCTCCACTAAAACCCCAAGTTTGGCCCAAGACTTAATCTCTGCTATAAAGCTCAAAGTAGATAACACCAGATGGTTATCATCTCTGGTCTCAGAGTTTACTAAATTTTCCTTTATAAGTATGCCTGCTTGAAACTTCCCATTTATGTTACAGATTCTAGTCTTTGGAATGCATCTAATTAACCTCAATTTCCTTTATTCATATATATGAGAAAATACTCACCTTGCTTATTTTGTAAATTAAATGAGGTGCCATTTGTAAAGTGCATAATACAGTACCTGATATAGAATAAGTACTCAATAAATGGTAGTTACTATTATTATTATCCATAGTTCACTTGTGAATAATGGCCTGCACATATCTCCAGCCCAATCAATATTCTATTCATTTTTTTGTCTTAAGTTACCAATTCCAGTCTTCTATTTCTGAAGGATTCTCTAACTCCTCAGAAGGTCCTAGAAAAAGTCTGATCATCGATTTTACAATTTTATGATGTCCAAAAAGAAATACAACACCAGAGTCAGAAGAACACGGAGTATCGGCTAAGGTGTTCTTTTATGTGTGGCCACTGATGTTCTTCCCTGCCTAGCTAGCAGTATTTCCAGTTTTCTTCATCTTCTGGTATTCTTTTTTTTTTTTTTAAGATTTTATTTATTTGAGAGAGAGAGAGCATGAGCAGGGTGAGGGGCAGAAGAAAAGGGAGAAGCAGATTCCCCACTGAGCCCATTCCCCCCATTGCAGGGCCTGGAAACATGACCTGAGCCAAAGGCAGACGGTTAACTGCCTAAGCCATCCAAGCACCCCACATCTCTGGTATCTTAGCCATCTCTTTCCCCTTCTCCACAAAGCCCAGGGCCTCCTTCACCGAGGTTTATGTTGCGCATCCAGGTAGTGATCTCCCTGCTTTCTCTATTCCTTACAATGCCATATTACAGCACTGAGTTACTGCTGCTAGTAATGACTTTTTAAAGACCATCCATGCCCTGGACATTTTATTACCTTACTGTTATTAATGTTATTGTAATGATTTCCAGTCACATTTTGTAGTCACAGCATGAAATCCTTTTCATTAAGGTACAATTGCATTAATGTAACAGCTGAACCATTCTGTATATGAAAAGCCTGCTGTGTTTATCCTAGGAGGGTGTTTTCCTTAGAAATAAGAATATTGGTTTGCTCAAATCACAGGCTCCTTCTCATCCTCCTGTTAAAATACTTCCTGTTTATTCTTCTTGATATGTTAGGTACTATCCCACTGGTGAGGACAGCATGTGATTATATTCTTGTCACCTTCCTCACCATTGATTGGTTCCTTCAAAACCCCTACAGCACTATCTTGAACTCATTGGACCATTTCACTGCTTGCACATCTAATAAGAAAGATTTTTCTTTACATTTCTCAACTGTTCTCGAACCATCCCTTTTCTTCTTTATTCGTCCCTCCATAAGGGAACAATTAATGAATTAGGTTCAGTTATGACACTTAGCTGACATAAACAGCTAGTGGTAGGTCTAATGACATAAACCCAGTCTTCTTGATTCTCCACATGGAGCTCAACCTACCACCCTCAGGAAGAGAGATGGGACCTTGTTGGCTATTTCAGAAGAAAGCTCCACCAAACTAAGAAAAATGAGGTCTAGCTGTTACCAAAGTAAACTTTTTTTTTCTCTTGGTGACAAATCTGACATAGGGATTTTTAAGTATATGTAATAATGATTGCACCACGATGATCAATAGGAGATCCCTATCAACTATACCACAGTTTAAATTAAAACACTGAAGAGATTACACGACTTTGGTGCCTTAATGAAAAACATGGTCTGCTTTGAAAACTTGGCATGTTTTATAGACTACAAGATTTATACAAAAGTGGGGCACCTGGGTGGCTCAGTCAGTTAAACACCCGACTCTTAATTTTGACTTAGGTCATCTCAGGGTTGTGAGATCCATCCCCAGGTCACACTCCAGGTGACAAGCCCCAAGCCCTGAATGCTGAGGAGCCCCACAGCCAGGCCCTGCCCTAGGGTGGAGCCTGCTTAGGATTCTCTCTCTCCCTCTGCCCCACTCTACCCTCAAAAAAAAAAAAAAAAAAAAAAGAGTTATATAGAAGAGTTTTTAAAACTCAGGAGTATATTGGGGTGCCTGGGTGGCCCAGTTGGTTAAATGTCTGCCTGTTATCAAGCCCCACCTCTGGTTCCCTGTTCATCAGGGAGTCTCCTTCTCCCTCTGCCCCTCCCCCTATTTATGCTTTCTCTCTCTCAAATAAATAAATAAATAAAATCTTTAAAAAAATAAAATAAAACTCAGTAGTTTGAAAAGCTATGTGACCTGCCTCTCACTGGAATTCTTTTTGGTACAATACAGGAGTAAGAGTTGCATCTAAGTTTCTTTTTAGTTCAGATAAAAAATTATTTTGCCTAATGGCCTTATCTTTTGCAAGAAAAACAACATTTTTAATGATAAGTTCTGAAAAAGAAAAAAAATGAAATTGGGTAGAGACTTATGTAACGGATACAGAAAGATTTCTAAAACAAGTCCATTTGTTCAGTAGAGCATATTATTGGCTTTGCATAGGCCAGGATGTATCTCAATCTGACTTTGGAGACATAGAGAGCTAAATGGAGACATAGAGAGCTACTTTGGAGACAGCAGGAGACATAGTGAGCTAAGTGACTCTCCATTTAAGAGTGGAAGGAACTGAGGTTTTCTTCCCTAGAACAGAGGACAGAAAAGTAAGAAGAGTAAGAAAAGTATAGGAGGCTGACATCAAGTTGAGCTATTTTCTGTTTCTGTGATGTAAGAATCCCTTGCATATTACCACCTTCAGCAAAGTCATCTCTACGTATCTCTGCCTCTGTGAATGTTTCCAGTGGCTACTGGGATGAAAACCAAAATCCACAACTGGGTTAACATGATAGGAAACAGGCAACATGAGCAGAAAGGTGCATGATCTATAAACTAGACTAAGTAAATGGAAGTAGGAGCTCCAAGCCAGAAACGATTATGAGATCACAAGATTTCAGGGAATACACATACATCTTGAGGAAAATTTTGAACAGCTACAATCCACAGGATGATGATGGAAACTCAGTCTCATCCATGTCTTAGGTGGCCCAAGAGAACAAAGATGATATCTGAGTTAACACAAGTTATGTTTGACAATTTCATTAAAGAGAAAATATTAAGTATGGCTTATAGTCTGGATTATTTTTAAATTGAGTTCAAAAATAATAAGATCCACACACATAAGAAAATGTCAGTATAGCATTAACCCACCTTATTTTTTTTATCCTTGAAGTTAAATAGCTCTTGGAAGACATTTAAAGAAAGTATGTCCAAGAAAACTTCACAGTCTTAGGCATTTAGGCATATTAATAGATAATTTTATCAGTTATATTGGAAACTTCACCGTGCCCTGGCAATCCTTTTATGGCAAGTTTATATCGTGCTTGGCAAGTTTATATTTCCACTCCTTACAATTGTTTCCGAATCTTCGCTGCTCTTTTCAAGCCCTTTTTTTGGTTCCCTACTATTCACCCTCATTTTTTGCAGATGATTTCACTTCCTGATTAATAAACTTGAAGCCATCAGATATTATTTCCCTAAACTTTTGCCAATCCCTGCACATATATCTGTATCCACAAAGACCTAATTTAATCTCAGGGGAACCCTCTCACCTTCCAGACCTTGCTGCCTTTGTCTTTCTACTACATACAAACTTTTGTTCTCTAATAGCAACATGTTCTTAGACTACAATCAATTTCTCTTATATAAAAATAAATTCCTTTAACTCATATTCCCTCAAATCCACCCATTATCTATTTTCCCTTCTCATGAGGACTTCAGGTAAGTATAGTCTTTATTTTCTCATGGCACACTTATTCTCTATCCAACAAATATTATCTTTAGCAACCACTATGTCTCAGGCACTCTGCTATGTGCAACAATTACAAAATTGTTCTCCCCTCGCTATTCCACCAAAACTGTACTGGGATATTACTATAGACCTCCTAATTGCCAAATCCAAGGGGTATGTTTCTTGACCTCTCTGAAACATCTGATAATTTTGTTCATTCTTACCTTTTTGAAATTCTTGTAACCTGTGACAGCTCATTCTCCTCTTTTACTTCTTTGACGGTTTCTTTTTTTATATATTCTTAGTGGAAAAAGCTACAGAGAAGGGTAAAGTGAAAATTACTATGGGGGAAAACTATTCTGCCAAATTTTTGCCTAGCAAAAAGTGGTAGGACCCCAACCTATGTGCAGTCTGTTAGGGACACAAACTTGATTCAGCAGACCCATCTATTTTGAGAGCTGGGTCTTCGATGTCTTCACTACACGATTCCCAGCACTTAGAAGAGTTTCCCGCACAGAACGGGCAGTCAATAAATATTTTTTTATAACAGAACTATTGAGAAATAATTCAAAAAACATAAAATTCACCCTTTTATTTTTTTTCTTTTATTTTTTTTTTAATAATGATTTTTTATTATATTATGTTAGTCACCATACAGTACATCCCCGGTTTTCGATGTAAGGCTCGATGAAATTCACCCTTTTAAAGTATACAATTTCTTTTTACTATAGTCACAGAGTTGTGCAACCATCACCATTATATAATTTTATAGCATTTTTATCATCACAAAACCTTCACCCATTAGCAATCCTCTTTCCTCCCTTCAGCCCCTAGAAGCCACTGATCTCTTTTGTGTCTTTATAGATTTGCCTATTCTGGACATTTATATAAATGGAATCATATAATGTGTAGCCTTTTCTTGCCTTGATTTCTTTCACTTAGCATAGTATTTTCAAGTTTCATCCATATTGTAGCCTATATCAGCACTTCATTCCTTTTATGGTTGAATAATATTCAATTATATGAATATATTACATTTTGTTTATCCATTCATCAGGTGAGGGATATTTGGGTTGTTTCCACTTTTTGGCTATCATGAAAATGCTGCTGTGAACAGTCATTTATAAGGTTTTGTGTGAACATATATTCTCCACTCTCATGGGTATATGTCAAGAGGTGGAATTTCTGGGTCATATGGTAACGCTATTTTTAACATTTTGAAGAACTGCCAAACTGTTTTTGCAAAGTGGTTGAGCCATTCTACAATCCCACCAAAGAATAAGAGTTCTAATTCCTCCATATCCTCACTAATGCTTATTATTGCTTGTCATTTTACGTTAGCCATGCTAGTAGGTGTGGTGTCTAATTTTGTTTTAATGTGCATTTCTCAAACAGCTAATGATGTTGAGCATCTTCTCAAGTGCTGATTGACCATTTGTCTGGTCAGTAAATATTTTATAAGTGAATGTAGACAATCACAGACATCCTTGAGTCAGTCTCCCAAGAATGCCATCCAGAGGTATTCAGATAGTTACTAATAGCAATGAATGATCAGCAGAGATAGAGAGTATGTTCTGGATCAAATAATTGCATACTCAACCACCTTAGTTAATGTAGCTGATGTCTATACTTGGTTTGTTTCGTTCAATATTGACATTTGATTTTTAAATTATCAATGATGATCAGTGTCTCTCATTCTGATCCCAAATTCTTTTTTTTTTTTTAAAGATTTTATTTATTTGACAGAGAGAGAGAGAGAGAGAACAAGAAGGGGGAACAGCAGGCCCCCTCAGAGCAGGGAGCACAATGCGGGCTCAATCCCAAAACCCTGGGATCATGACCTGAGCTGAAGACATTTGCTAATCGACTGAGCCACCCAGGTGCTTCTGATCCCAAATTCTTTCAAGCAAATGGAAAGAGAAGGAAAAGTCAAAACATTAGTATTTCAGAAAAATAAATATGGTAGCTTCCAATTACAAATAAAACATGGTTTTGTTTACTAAATGTGTATGAGATTTTGGATTATTTTTTAAATGATCATCTGAGATATATAATATTTTAACGTTAAAATGGATAATCAATTATCCCAAAAATTATTCCCTACACATATTGCTTATTAGCATTTTGGACAGATAAGTCAGGATAGATTAGGACCATGATACCTTCTGAGTCTTGGTTCTCCAAATGATGTAAGCCAGTCATCCTCTCTGACAATGGGTTTTTTTTTTTTTTTCTGTATAACATCTTGACTTTTCCTTCTCTTTCCATTTGCTTGAAAGAAATTTGGGATCAGAGGCGCCTGTCTATTTCTTCTTTTTGTCTGTTAGTATTTGCCTTATATATTTAGGTGCTTTCATGTTGGATACATAAATATTTATAACTCTTATATCTTCTTGTTGGATTCAATCCTCTATCATTATATAATGCCCTTCTTTGTCTCTTATTACAGTCGTTGTTTTAAAGTCTATCTTGTCTATATAATGTAGCTACTCAGCTTTCTCTTGGTTCCATTTGCATATCTTTTTCCATCCCTTTACTTTCAGTCTGTTTGTGTCCTTACATCTCATGTGTGTCCTCGTAGGCTGGACATAAATGGGTATTATTTTTTTGTCTATTCAGCCACTCTATGTCTTTTGATTGGAGAATTTAGTCCACTTACATTTAGGTTATTATCAACAGATATGTGCTTATTGCCATTGTCAATTGTTTATGTAGCTGTTTTTGTAGTTCCTTTCTGTTCCCTTTTTCTCTTGCTCTCTTCCTTTGTAAATTGATGACCTTCCTTAGTGGTATGTTTATATTCCTTTTTCTCTATCTTTTGTGTATTTACTATAGGTTTTTGCTTTGTGATTACTATGAGTCTTATAACAACTTATAACAGTCTATTCTGAGTTGATAACAATTTAAGTTTGAACCTTTTTCTAAAGCTCAACATTTCTACTCTCCACACATACATACACGTTTTATGTTTTTGATTTCACTTCTTTTTATTTTGTGTATCCCTTAACTAATTATTTTGATCATAGTTATTTTTCTTACTTTTGTCTTGTAACCTTTAGACTAGCTTTGTAAGTAATTAATCCACTACCTTTACTGTATGTTTACTTTTCCAGTGGGATTTCTTCTTTTGTATGTGTTCTTGTTACTAATTATCACCTTTTCTTTTCAGCTTAAAGAAGTCCTTTCAATATTTCTTGTAAGACTAATAGAGTGGTGATGAACTCCTTTAGCTTTTGTTTACCTGGAAAACTCTTTATTTCTCCTTCAATTCCGAATGACAACTTTTCTGGGTAGAGTTTTTTGGTTGTAAGTTTTCTTTTCTTCTTTCAGCACTTTGAATATATTGTGTCACTCCCCTGTGGTCTGCAAAGTTTGTGTGAAAAATTTGCTGATAGTCTTATGGGGATACCCTTATACATGGAAAGTTATTTTTCTCTTGTTGCCTTTAATATTTTTTTCCTTGTCCTTAACTTTAGACACTTTAATTATATAGATGGTCTTGACTTACAATAGTTCAACTTACAATGGTGTGAAAGCAATACATGTTTTTACTGAATACACAATATGCATTTACAATGTTGTGAGTCTGTACTTCAATTTTGAGTTTTGATCTTTTCCCAGGCTAGTGATATGCAATATGATACTCTCTCATGATGCCGGGCAGTGACAGTGAACTGTAGCTCTCAGTCAGTCACACAATTGCAAGGATAAAGAACTGATACTCTTACAGCCATTCTGTACCAAACGCAACCTTTCTGTTTTTCATTTTCAGTACAGTATTAAATAAGTGACAAGAGATAGTCAACATTTTATTATAAAACAGGTTTTGTGTTAGATGATTTTGCCCAACTGTAGGCTAATGTAAGTGTTCTGAGCTCACAAGGCAGGCTGGGTTAAACTATGACGTTTGGTAGGTTGGGTGTATTATATACATTTTTGACTTACAATATTTTCAATTTACAATAGTGGGTTTATTGGGATGTAACCCTATCATAAATTGAGGAAGATCTGTAATGTATCTTGGTGTGGGTCTCTTTGAGTTCATCTTTTTTTTTTTTTTTTAAGGAGAGAGAGAGTGTACATGCACGAGTGGACAGGGGTATTGGGGAGGAGGGGCAGAGGGAGAGGGAGAATCTTAGGCAGGCTCCATGCCCAGCACAGAGCCTGACATGGGACTCAGTCTCACGACCCTGAGATCATGACTTGAGCCAAAATCAAGAGTTGGATACTTAACTGACTGAGCCACCCAGTTGCCTCTGAGTTCATCTTATTTAGAACTCTCTGGGCTTCCTGGATCTGGATATCTGCTTTCTTTCCCAAGTTAGGGAAGTTTTCAGCCATTATCTCTTTGAATGAGACTCCTGCTCCTTCTCTCTCTCCTTCTGGGAGCCCTATAATGCAACTACTAATCTGTTCAATGTTGTCCCACAAATCCCTTAAACTATCTTCATTTTTTCATTCTTTTTATTTTTTGCTGCTCTGATTGAGTGAGTTCCACTGCCCTCTTTTCAAGTTGACTGATCCTTTCTTCTGCTTCATTTAGTCTGCTGTTGAACCCCTCTAGTGTATTTTTTTTTTCATTCAGTTATTGTATTCTTCAGGTCTGTGACTTCTTTTTGGTACCTTCTTATATTTTTCATCTTTCTGTTGAAGTTTTCATTGTGTTCATCCATTCTTCTCCGCACCTCAGCAAGCACCTTTATGACCATTCCTTTGAACTCTTTATCAGGTAAATTACTATAATCCTTCCAAAGACCTCAGTGGGTAGGCACAATCTTTATGCTCGCCCTCTGTCATGCTCCAGAGTGTCAGTCTTTTTGAAGGGAGATTTACATGCATTTGGTGCCTGTTTTTTTGCAGCCGATGCCCAAGGGATGCCCCTTTGATTGCCTGGTTTTGGTGAACAGAAGGGTTTGTACCCTTGGGTTGCACAGGATTATAGCAATACATGGACAGTTCTTGGCAGGCTACCACTTCCAAGGCATGGCACAGACAGCAGACTGAGGCACAGTCCCCAGTCTTTCTGTGAAAGATGCCACTTTGCTTGTCCTGGAGCTTTGAACTGGGGTGTAGGCTTCAGGTTTGGCATACATTTAGTGGCCTACACAGCTGCTCTCAAGGAATGTAGGCTGTGGATGCCATCTTGGCACTTTTCCTCTGCCTTCCTCTAGCTTGCCAATATCTCCCAGAAACAAGTTTATACACTCATCCGAAGCCCCAAGTTTTGTGATTGCCACCCAAAGGATACTTCCAGATCACCTGATTCTGGTGGCCAGTGGGACTTATACTTGTGGCCCCTTGGGACTGTATATATTTACATACTTTTAAAAGCTTCTGTCTGAGGGTCTGGCTTTCAGTCAGCCTAAATCTACACACTGAGTTTCTTTCCTTGGTACACTGACAGTTCTTAGAACATCCTCAACTACTAGGAGCTATTAAACATACAATAGGATACTTGGACAAGCACAGATGTTTGAGAGGTGACTAAGAGCTGGGGCAGGGCTGGAACAAAAAATATCACCTCCTACACAAGACCACTTCTTCAAGACTAGAAGTGGTTATTTCATCTACTGTATAGAAACCAACATTGAGAGGCAAGCTACATGAAGAAACAAAGGAATATTTTCCAAATGACTATTTTGTTTCCTAGAAAGAAGATATTTATTTTATTTTCAGTATATAAATTGTACATTTTATGGTTTAGTGTTTTGTTTTCATTTTGAGTTATTCTTTGTAATCTCTACACCTAACTTGGTACCTTCTTATATCAACTCAAACTTATATGTGAGCTCAAACTCACAGCCCCAAGATCAAAAGCCACGTGCTCTACTAACTAACCCAGCCAGTCACCCCACTTCCGTTACTTTTTGGAGGAAAAGGACCATAATATTTTCTATGATTGTATGTTAAAATTCATAATCCAGGGGTGCCTGGGTGGCTCAGTCGTTAAGCGTCTGCCTTCGGCTCAGGGCATGATCCCAGAGTCCTGGGATCGAGCCCCACATCAGGCTCCTCCACTGGGAGCCTGCTTCTTCCTCTCCCACTCCCCCTGCTTGTATTCCCTCTCTCGCTGGCTGTCTCTCTCTCTGTCAAATAAATAAATAAAATATTTTTTTTAAAAAGTTATAATCCAGTCAGAACCACAGCATAGTAAAAAGGCCCAGCTGGGAAAATCTGCACCATTCACTCAGTTAATACCATTCCACTTAATCCCACTTTTGGAATTATGTACGCTGGTAAGTTCAGGCCATTTCCAGGGTGATTAACAAGTTGTGTGTCTGATCTTTTCTTGTAATTAGATTTGGTTGTACATTTTTGTCAGAAATATCACAGAACTGTTATAAATGTGGAAAGTGGTAATTAAAATCAAAACCTGGGCTAGATGTGCTCACGGCTATTAGCACTCTTTGCTTTCAAACATACACAGTGGAAAAGATTACTAGAATGAGTTCTGCTTCCAGTAGTAACAGAGCAGCATACATCAGACTAACCCTACTTCATATTATAAATTTAAAATCTGGACAAAATATTTAAAAAAATAGTTGAAGGCTGTGGGGAACAATGAAAAGGAGACAAAACTAAAGGGACATTGACTTTTCAAATTAGGGAAATGCACTTTGTGGCTTTTTGCCTGAGGGAAATTCCTAGTCTGTGGAGCATGGGGTAGCTAGAAGTCAAGTAGAAAGCTGCAGTATTAGTGGCACAAGGAATCATAAGACAAAGTGTAGAGCTGACACAGTGGCTGGAATGCATAAAAATTCCATCCAAGTCTTTGGGTCCCAGAACTACACTCATGTAACGGGAAACTCTAAAGCACCCAGTAGAAAACAAGAGCAGAAAGGATGAGGGTATTTAGCACATTTCAGCCACTGTCCATCCAAGGGAGACAGAGTTCTGAGTTTGTATCTAGTCAAGTCAACTTCTGCCAAAAAAAACTAACATTTTTCAGTAATAATATTCAGTGTCCCTACAATGTCCAGTACATAATAAAAAATTATTAACATGAAAAGAAATGAAAAAATATGGCCTATAGACATATTGAAAAAATAATCCATAGAGACCAAATGTTGGAATTAGTAGACAAGGATTTAAAAACAGCTATTAAAATTTAGTTATGATTAATTAACTAAAGGGCAGAGTAAGTGGAGGGATAAAAATTATTTTTAGAAGAAGATCCAAATGGAAATTTCTGATCTAGAAAATATAATATCTAAGAAAAAACTCACTGACTAGGATATACGGCAAATTAGAAATGACATAAGATAATTAAATGACATTTTAAGTGCTGAAATAAAATTTCAACCCATATTTCTATATCTAATAACAGTACTCTCCAAAGATGAAGACCAAAAAAGACAATTTTCAGGTAAAACTGACAGAAGAAAAGGTAAGTGAAGTGAAGGAGTCAGTTAACTAACAATAGAAATTACCCAATCTAAACTACAGAAAGGGGGGGAAATGAAGAAAATAAGTAGACCTTAAATAGAACTGTGAGAAAATATCAAGTGATCTAACATACATATAATTGGAGTCATGGAAAGGGAAGGAAAAGAGTGAATAGAGGCAGAACAATATGAAGCTATAACGGGCAAAAATTTCCCAAGAAAGTATGAAGTCCATCATGCCATCAGGTAGGATAAATGCAAAGAGAACCCCAACTACATGCATGATAGCCAAATTGCTGAAAAACAGAATTAAAGAGAAAATCTTAAAGCAGACAAATAAAAAGACATGTAACATATAGCAGAACAATAATACAAGTGATAGATAATTTTTCATAACAAACAATGGCAGGATACAAAATCACTGTACAGAAATATGTTGCATACCTATACACTAATAATGAAGCAGCAGAAAGTGAAATTAACAAACCAATTCCATTTATAACTGCACCAAAAACAATAAAATATCTAGGAATAAACATAACCAAAGAGTTGAAAGACATGTACTCTGAAAACTATAAAACACTGATGAAAGAAATTCAAGACAATACAAAGAAATGCGGAAAGACAGTCATGCTTATGGGTTGGAAGAACAAATATTGTTAAAATGTATATACTACCCAAAGCAATCTACCAATTTAATGCAATCCCTATCAAAATACTAACAGTATTTTTCACAGAACTAAAACCAACAATCCTAAAATTTGTATGGAACCACAAAAGACCTTGAATAGCCAAAGAAATCTTGAAAAAGAAAAACAAAACTAGAGGTATCTCAATTCCGATTTCAAGTTATATTATAAAGCAGTACTAATTAAAATAGTATAGTACTGGCATTAAAATAGACACATGAATTAACAGAATAGATTAGAACCCTAGGAATAAACCCATAATTATATGGTCAATTAATCTTTGACAAAAGAGGATGAATATACAACAGGAAAAAGACAGTCTTTTCAACAAAAGGTGTTGGGAAAATTGGACAATTACAGGCAAAAGAATAAAACTGGACCACTTTCTTTCACCATACACAAAAACAAACTCAAAATGGATTAAAGACCTAAATGTGAGACCTGAAACTATAAAAGTCTTTGAAGAGAACATAGACGGTAACTTCTTTGACATTGGCCATAGCAACATTTTTCTAGATATGTCTCCTGAGGCAAGCAAAATAAAAGCAAAAACAAACTATTGGGACTACATCAAAATAAAAAGTTTCTACACAGCAAAGGAAACAATCGACAACGCTAAAAGGCAACCTACTGAATGAGAGAAGATATTTGCAAATGACATATCCAATAAAGGGTTAGTACCCAAAATACATAAAGTATCCAAAATATATAAAGAACTTCTACAACTTACCACCCCAAAAACAAATAGTCTGATTAAAAAAGTGGGCAGAAGACATGAACAGACATTTCTCCAATGAAGACATCCAAATGGCCAACAGACACATGAAAAGATATTCAACATACCTCATCATCAGGGAAATGAAAATCAAAACTACAATGATACATCATCTCACACCGGTCAGAATGGCTAAAATCAAAAACACAAGAAACAAAACGTGTAGATGAGGATATGGAGAAAAAGGAACCCTCCTGTGCCATTAACAGGAATGCAAAGTAGTACAGCCACTGTGGAAGACAGTATGGAGTTTCCTCAAAAAACTAAAAATAGATCTACTCTACAATCCAGAAATTGCACGACTGGGTATTTACCCCCAAAATACAAAAACACCAATTCAAAGGGATACATGTGCCCCCATGTGTATTGCAGCATTTTTTACAATAGCCAAACTGTCAGAGCAGCCCAAGTGTCCATCGATAGATGAATGAATAAAGATGTGATATAATATACATAATATTATATATAATATATACATTATTCAGCAATAAAAAAGAATAAAATCTTGCCATTTGCAACAACATGGATAGAGCCAGAGAGTATAATGATAAGTGAAATAAGTCAGTTAGAGAAAGACAAATACCATATGATTTCACTCAGGTGGAATTTAAGAAACAAGCAAAGGGGAAAAAAAAAAGAGAGAGAGAGAGAGAAATCAAGAAATAGACTTTTAATTATAGAGAACAAACTATTGGTTACCAGAGGGGAGGGGGGTAGGAGGATGGGTGAAAAAGGTGATGGGGATTAAAGACTACACTTATGACAAAAAAATAAAGTAAAATAAAATAAAATAAAAAGAAACTAGGGAAACCAGAAGTTTCTTCCTTACTGAGTCCCATTTTTCAAGAACACAGGTCATAATATCCCATAATTATTCATTTGTTTTATCCCACATACATACACAGTAGTCTCAGAATACCAATACCAATTAATATTAGTTCAGTTTAAAATGTGCTGTGCCAATTTCCCCCACGTTTTATATGTCTGTGCTACATATTACAATATATTATACAATATAGATTGTTGGGCCACAAAGTCTTTATATATTGGCTCTTCTTTACCTGTCTTTAATATTTGTCATTTTTTTCTAAATTTCTTTCCCTTTTTAATTTCTTCTTCCTTTTCAAAATTTGCATCCTTTTTACTTCTTTTTCTATTAAAGAAGTATTTGATATGTTTATTAATGCTTACATTATCTTTGAGTTATCTTTATTTCTAAAATTATATTTTCTTTTGTTTTTAATTTTGTCTTGAGAGTGTCACCTTATTTCTGATCTTTTCTGATTCTGATTTATGTATTTTTTATGCCTTGCATCATTTTCTTAATGTCTTTTAGCTTGTTTTGAAATAGAGTATTACAGCACTGATCTGATTTTTGTATGTGTTTTTCATGATTCATTGTCTATAAGGAAATTAACTGTTCCTTATTCTTCCTTATGTTACAGTAACTTTGTAAGGGATTTGACTGTGATTCTTTTCTATACAATTTTATATGAATTTAATTTTCTCAAACTATAAGAAGGAGGGTTGTTGCAGATAGCTTGTCTAACTACATAAAGCTCTTTCTTTTTTTTTTTTTCTTAAAGATGTATTTATTTGAGAGAGAGAGAGAGAACACGAGGGGCAGAGGGGGAATAGCAGAGGGAAAGGTAGAAAGGATTCCCAAGCAGACTCCGCATAGAGCCTAGAGCCCAATACGGGGCTCCATCCCAGGACCCCCAGATCACGATCCCAGCCAAAACCAAGAGTCAGACACTTAACCAACTGTGCCACCCAGGTGCCCCTATATAAAGCTCTTTCTGTTGTTTTATCACATAGTGTTTAAAAAAATTAGAGGTTTATTCTAAGATTTTCTGGCTTTCTCCCTCTCCCATTATTTTCTGAATCTTGCCCTTTTTAAGTCTCTGTTGCCACTATTCTTAAAACTTGTTACTCTCAGAAGTTTCTCTTTCAGTGTGTGGCTCAGTATTGCAAGAAAACTCTGGTGAATTAATTTTGAGAATTGGATATAGACTGTTCCAGCAGTCTTTACATCATGCCTTACCATCTACTGGATTGGGCAAAATTCTTCCCAGCTGCAGCTGCTGTTTTCAAATTGATCCACTGTAATTTCCAGGAATACCTGTTGGCTATTCAGGTATTACGTTGTTCCTTAGTTCTGTCACATGCCTTATTGCTTCCCCCAGCTTTCTTCTACCAAGGCAGTGATAACACACAGACCTATAGATACTGGTGTTTTGGGGTTTGGGAGGACATCCATCATCTAGTTCTGTTAAAAATCCTCTCCAAATAGTTTTGCTATCTAGTTGCTTGGCCTACTTTTGCATAAGGATTTGAGAAAATTCTGCTACCTCCTTCCCTGAATTCCTAAAATTTGAATCCTGAATATACTAATTAAGGTACTGAAAGTAGCTGAAATTCACTCATCTCAGTGGAGGTATCCTAACTAAAGTGTTGCTGATAAAACAACAACTATAGTGGTTTTTATAGTTGTCCCTATCATTCTTTTTTTTTTCTTTTTTGTAATTTCAAGTTTTTATTTAAATTCAAGTTAGTTAACATATATGGTAAAATTGGTTTCAGGTGTAGAATTTAGTGATTCATCACTTACATAGAACACCCAGTACTCATCACAAGTGCCCTCCTTAATACCCATTACCCATTTAGCCCATCTTCCACCCACTTCCCTCCAAAAGTTTTTTCCCTATAGTTCTTATTAATTAATGCCCCAGAGCTGTCTTGGTTCTCAATATCCCAATATCCCTCCCCCCTTTTTTTTGGAGAGAGAGAGCGAGAGAGCACACAAGCTGGGGAGAGAGGAGGGGCAGACGGAGAGGGAGAGAAAATCTTAAGCAAATGCCTACCATGGAGGCATGCCTAGCATGGAGCCTGACTTGGGGCTCAATCTCACAATCCTGAGACCATGACCTGAGCTGAAATCAAGAGTTGGACACTTAACCAACTGAGTCACCCAGATGTCCCACAAATACTTTTTTATATAAGTTAGTCAATGTTCTTTTCTTTTGTTTGAAAACAAAACACCCAAACTGCAAAGAAAATGTAAGTCAATAGTGAAATTTTTTGTTTTGTTTTGTTTTTAGTGAGCTTTATGCCCAGTGTGGGGCTTGAACTCACTACCTTGAGATCAAGAATCACATGCCCTACCCACTGAGCCATCCAGGTGCCCCAGTAATAAAACTTTTTTTTTTTAAAGATTTTATTTATTTATTTATTTATTTATTTATTTATTTATTTATTTGGAAGGGGGAGAGGAGAAGAGGAAGAGGGACAAGCAGACTCCACGCTGAGCACAGAGCCCAGTGTGGGGCTTGATCCCATGACCCCGAGATCATGACCTGAGCCAAAATCAAGAGTTGTACACTTAACCGACTGAGCCACCCAGGCACCCCAATAGTGAAACTTTTAATTTCAGCTCTGACATGTAAAGAACTTGGAAGTTTTCACTGCCATTCTTACAACAAGACAAATCTGGACAAACTGAAAAATCAGTGACATTTCTTGGATCCATCTGAGAACTGATGCCTTATTGCAAAACCAATACCCTGAATTCTGGAAAGGCAGGTACCAGAGAAAAAGAGCAATCAAAATCTGCCTACCTGAAGCAGAAACCACTGGAGAAATAAACTGGTAAGTACACTTAAATAGCAATTCTGACAATTTGCTAAAGGTTGTGTTTGGACTAGTATGAGAATGAAAAACCCCTAGGAACTGCGGTCTTGAGGGGCTCCCACACTTTTATGGGTTCTCTGTCCAGAAACCCCACCAAGTGCTCATGGTAAGGATCCCACAAAAATTCATCCTTGGTTTTGGCAATGGGTGAGTGAGGGGTGGGAAAGGTAACAATTGCAAACCACACCCAGAGTCTTCATAAAAAAAAGACTACTCTCCAGGGAAAAAGTTGTTGCCAAAGCACAATTTTGCAAACTTATCCCAGGAGAGGAAAGGGAATTCCTCCTCATTCCAGACCCCTTTTACCTTCCTGTCTTAAAAGAGGGAAAAAACAAACAAAACCCTTACTCACAGGGGGCAAGGCTTTAAGAAAATAGATTGAGAACATTGCAGCCAGAGAGTAGGAATATGGGGTAAAAACTATTCAACTGAAGAAGGAATAGAAATACTTGTGAAGACCACAGTTCCCAAGGCATAAGCCCACTAAGAGTGAGACTCAATTAGATAATCATAAAATGCTCCTCCTCCAACACACTCTACCACCATACCAGTAAAGCTCTAGTATAATAATAAGGGATTGCAGCTGAAAAAATTCTACACCCACTGGTACCTCCTCAGAAGAGAGACCAAAATATAATAGCTCTAGAGAAATGTGAACATTAAACAGTACATCTCCTAGCCAGAGTAACATACAATCTCTCTCTAAAGGCCTGTCTGCCTCAGTTGCAATTACCCAATACAACATATCTGACTTTTAACAAAAAAATTACAAGGCACGCTAAAAGGCAAGTAAAACCACAGTCTGAAAAGACAAAGCAACCATCAGAACCAGACTCAGATATGTCACAGATGTTTGAATTATAAGATAGGAAATTTAAAATATATGTTAGGGACTCTAATGGAAAAAGTAGACAACATGCAAGAACAGATGGGTAACATAAGCAGAAAACTGGGAACTTTCAGAAAGAATCGAAAGAAATGATAAAAATAATTTTAAAATTAAAAAAAAAAAGTGAAGAATGCCTTCAGTGGACTCAACATGGCTGGGGAAAAAATCAGTGAACTCGAAGATAGATCCATAGAAACTTTCCAAACTGAAAAGCAAGGAGTAAAAAAGAATAGAAGAAATGGAACAGAACATGTAAGAACTGAGGAAAATAGCAAAAGGTCTACCATATGTATAATTTTAACACCAGAAGGAGAAGAAAGAGGAAACAGAGCAAGAGAAATATCTGAAGCAGTAATAACCAATAATCTTCCTAAATTAATGACATGCTAAACAACAGATCCAGCAAGCTCATAGAACACCAAACAATAGTGATACAAAAATAAAAAGAAACAAACAACCCCCCCATACCTAGGCATTTCATATTTAAATTTCAGAATACCAAAGACAAAGAGAAAATCTTGAAAGAAGCCAGGGGAAAGAAGACCTTACTTACCGAGGAATTTCAGCAGGCTTCTTATTAGAAACTATGCAAGCAAGAAGAGGGTGGAGTGAAATATTTAAAACACTTAAAGAAAAAAAATCAACTTAGAAGCAATTCTATATCTAGTGAAATTATCCTTCAAAAGTGAAAGAGAAATAAAAATGTCAGTAGTATGGCAATATGGTGGATTAGAGATCTTAAAACCTTCCTGCCACAGGACAGCTAAAACTTTTCTCTAAAATTAAAGATAATTCATTTAAAATTATTTAATGAGTCTGCAACAAAATAATGGAAATCTCCTGAAGACAGGCTTAAGCAAGGAACACAAGATTAGAAACATACTTGAACCCTGAAGTCATCAAATTCTTAGCCAACCATGAGTCAGGGTAGCTTAGAACTATTATGCAGAAGAGTATGTAGGAAGAGTCTTGAGTAGATCAGAGATCATACTGTATAAAGATGGAATCCTGGGAGGCCTATAATTTCAAGGCAAGAATGAAATTTTTGAAAAAAGAAAACTGATCCTGCTGATAATAAAATAGATGATTCTTCTCAGAATTGGCTCTGGGTAGAAGTTTTTTAAAAAAAGTCTCTCCACAATATCATGGCCCTTCACAAGGGTTTGGAGCCTAAATTTGTTCTAATGGAATGTTGAAATTTAAGTGGAATTGGTGTGTTGTGTTTCTAGGCCCCTGGAAAAGAAAACACAAACCCTCCATGGAAGAGCATGCTCTTATGTTAGGCTAGCCCAAATTTCTCCAGATAGAATTCTAAGTATTATTTAATAATAATTTAAAAATCACAAACACAAAAAAAGGCAATCCACCAGAAATGAAAGCAGATAATATACCAGAGAACCAGACACTGAAAAACTTCTTATATTGGAATTATCAGACAAAAATATAAAATAACTATACTTGATATGTTTACAGAAATATAAAAGAGATTGAAATACATGAGCAATAAGAAAAAGACAATAGGAACTAATCAGGAAGATGTGAAAACTAACCATACTGAACTTCTAAAAGTGAAGAATGTAATTAATAAAATTTAAAACTCAACCAAAGGATTAAAAAGCAGATTAGATACAGCTGATTAGAATAAATAATGGGATTACAGAATTGAAAAAATATTCAGATTGCCAGCTCAGAGAGACAAATAGGTGTAAAACACTAAAGAGAGTTTTGTAAACATAAAGTATAAAGTGAGAAGGGCTAATTAGAATTCCTGGAAGAGGTAACTCAAATAAGTAAAAGCAACATATGAAAAAATAAAGGTTAAGAATTTTTTAAAATCGATGAATGACATCGGCCATCACTTTCAGGAAGCCCAATAAATTCCAAGCAGTATAAAATAAAAATTACAAAACCCACATAGATACATAGCGTGAAGTTGCAGGACAACAAAGACAGGAAGAAGATCTTAAAAACAGCTAGAAAGAAAAGATAGATTCCCCACAAGGAAGTTACTCTGGCAGCTGATGTCTTAATAATGATAATGGGAGCTAGAAGATACTGAAATAATATATAATTGAAATGATTTTCTGAGAATGAAAATGAGATATACTATCAAAAAAAACCCACAAAAAAAGCAAAACTGAGAGGATTTACCACTAAAAGACTCACATTGAGAGAACCACCAAAGAAAGTACTTCAAGAAGAAAGTAAGTGATTTCAGTTGGATGTTCTCAGATGCACATCTCAAGAAGGAATGTTGAAACTTTACTTGAAACAGGACACTAGTGATCCTCAGAGCCATGTCCAAAGAAAACTGTTTATTTCTTCCAAGCATGGTTTTAGATTTATATATATTTGATTTTGTCAACTAGTTAAAAAGTGTCTGTCATTAAGAACTTGGAATGCTTGCCAGGCAATATACTTAAAAAACAAAAGAGCGGTTTTCTTAAATGCTAGCTGGGGTGAGTTTTATATTTCTGTAGTCCAAGGTACTCATTTTTGGCTAACAAGTACGTTTCTGGAACAGATTGCTTTGTCTGAATCAGAAAGCAGAGAAAAGAAGCAGTCAGATCAGCAGGAAGAACAAATGTTGCAAATGGAAGAAAACACAGACAGATGGTTGAATCTGTGTTAGATCACACTGAACCATTGCGAAGGCAAGTAAGGACATTAATTGTTCAGAGCACGCACATAGTGAAATGGGGGGAAATTATTCAATATGTGCATGTAGATTTCTTGCTACTCTATACAGAAGGACCACTGATATACATGTATGATCTTGTCCTGGAGGAAATGAAAAGATTTGTCATTTCCCCCCAGAATCCGTCTTAAATTTCACATTTCCAGGGAAATTGCCTTCATTGCACTATTTATCTTTATGGTTGTTTTGTTTGATGGTTTTTCCTTTGGTCCAAAGCTGGGGAATATTAGAAAAATTTGGAAAGATTTGCTTACTAAAAAGTCAGGTTATAAATCCTCATTACTTCAACTGGTGCCAGATGTTCTCTAATTATTGTCATCCAAAATGTGAGAATTTTGCCTATGAAAGACCAAATTGTGAAGAAGGTAGTAGTTTCTCCCACCCACACCCTAAATTAAAAATCAACTTTTCTTCTTTCATCATCTTTTTCCTTTGGAAGATTTGACCTCCAGAGTCAAAATTTCTGTTCTTGGATACATTATCACAGCTGGGTATTAAGAAACCAACATTATCTAACTAATTTACAGTGTAGTGTTTCCAATTGGTATTCCTTCCAGGGTTGGATTTCTAAAAGAATGCCTAATCATAATGAAACACTAATTGGTATACTGTGTGGCAACATGGCTAATTTCTGAACATCAACTATATCAAGGTGGCAAGTCAACTCACTAAAGAAAGAACATATTTTTGGAATAATTTGAAATAACATATTTCTCCATTTGGGGCAAAAATAAAGTTAGATCCCTACCTCAGACCATAGACACACACAGTAAAAAGATTCAAGATTAATTATCATAAAGTTAAAAATGAAACCTAAAACTTCAGAATAAAATACAGTAGGAGAATATGTTTTATTTTTATTTTTTAATTTTAATTTCAGTGTAGTTAACATATAGTTTTTCTTTCTTTTTTTTTTTTTTTAAGATTTTATTTATTTATTTGAGAGAGTGAGTGAGCACAAACAGGGGGGGTGGCAGGCAGAGGGAGAAGCAGACTCCCCAGTGAGCAGGGAGCCCAACACAGGACTCCATCCCAGGACACTGAGATCATGACCTGAACTAAAGGAAGACGCTTAACTGACTGAGCCATCCACGCACCCAACATATAGTGTTATGTTAGCTTCAGGTATACAGTATATTGATTCAACAACTCCATACATAACCCAGTGCTCATCATGACAAGTGTACTCAGTAGAAGAATATTTTTATTACTCTCCATACTAAGCTTTTCTTGGTATGAAACAAGACTGAGTAAATAATTTTTTTAAATATTGAAAATGTGACTACATAAAAATTTTAAATGTCGACACAGTAAAAGATACCATACACAAAGTTAAGATGATAAATGAAAAATGGAGAAAGTATTTGCCACATAAATAATAGGCAAATAAAGCCAGTATAGGTGGTATTTAAGAACACAGGCTCAAGAATGAGCTTGCATAGGTTCAAATACTAGGTATACCACATTCTAGTGTTCTGACCTTAGGCAAATTACTTAACCCTTTTGGGTCTCAAGTTTCTTTGTCTATAAAATGGAGACAATAAAATCTACTTTCTTGGGTTAGCTGAGAGCTATTATTATTACCCATAATATACAAAGGATTAATTAAATCAATTTTTAAAAAGGGTAACCAATCCACTAAATGCTCAACATCAATAAAAACCTATCTACCTTTTGCATTTTATTTTCAGCTACTCCCTGGCACAGTTTCAATATATCAGTCAAATTGTCCTAATCTATATTCCTTATATTTCTTTGCTCCATACTTTACTGTTAGCATTACCTCATTCTAAAATTTCTCCATTTAGTCTCTGCACATGAAAATATTGCCTATATTTTAAATCCCAACACAAATCCTGCCTTCTGTATAGTGTTCCTGATTAGTCAGCCAAAATGATACACTCTCTGAATTTCTAAGGATGCCTTATAACACTAGTTTCCACATATAATCCAACCTTGCTTTGTCCAGTGTAATGTATGTACATGTTTTATCTCCTATAAAAATTTGTAAATTTTCACAGGCTAGCATCAAATGTTCTATTTCTGTATCCTTACAGTGCATAGTAAGTATTCGCTATATAAATGTTTCATTTTTTTGTTTATTTTCCCCATAACATAGATCTACTACAGGGCAATCAGTGAGAAGATATATGGAATTATCACACCCATAATCTGTCCACCTATCCTCTCCCCCAGCCCATCTCCACCCAGCCCATACACATGAAGTAACAAACATTTCACAAACAACACGTAGCTCTTTTATTTATTTACACTTAGCTATAAATACATGAAACATGATCTCAGCTATGTTTTTAAAGGCCACAGTGTGGAGGATAGTTTGAAGGGGGGGTGATGGGTGGAAGAATTAAGGAGACAATTTTGATGAGTCTAGGTGAGAGATGATGGTGATTAGGACAGAATGGTAGCAAAGGAGATCAAGAGAAGGCATCAGATTCCAGATACATTTTGAAGGTAGAAGCAGTAGATTTGCCTACAGACTGAAGATAGCGTGAGAGAAAGAGGTCAAGCATGATGCCAAGTTCTAGGATATCAGCTGTATCACAGATTTCAGAGAATAAGCAGTCCAAATCAGAACAGGAGGATGGAGGGCTGAGGAGCATAGGATTCCAAATGGGATGGACACAAAATCTCATAGCTGGATATTTTGAAAATTATATTAGTAGGCATAAGAGATATAGTGGAGTATGTACGAAAAAATAAGAATAGATATATAGAAAACAAACCAATAAACCAACCAAGCAAGTATTAATCTCAGGAAAAACAATAACTATAAGAAAAAGCATATAAGCATAGATTTAGCTAGGTTTTCTAGGAAACTTTTTATAGTATTCATAATGTAAACACAGACCGATTGATTCAGCAAAAAAAAAAAAATATGACATAACTACTGGAAGGATGAGGGCAGGAGAAAAAGTACAAAGAACTGAATAAATTCTGATTTGCCATAGCAGGAAGTCAATAGATGAATTAGAAAATTGTCAAAACAAGAAATAGTATTATAAGCATATTCAGAGATGGAGGTAAATACAGAGAAAATCACTAAAAATAGTTGAAAATGGAAGCCTATAGGGTAGGGATTCCCAAATTCTAACATGAGTAAGAATCATAGTTTACTAGGTCCCATCCTCAAAGATTCTGATTCAGTAGGTTGGCATGTACTCCATGAATATGCATTTCTAAGATGCTCTTAACAATGTCGCTGGTCCTAGGCCCTAACTTTGAGAACTACCATAGGAAGTAGACTAGGGAATTAGAAGGAGTTAGGCAAAAGACAATTATAACTATTATAATTACTTTTGTACAGTGATTCTCAAACTTGGCTGCTCATTGCAATCACCTGGGGAACCTTGAAAACTAGTGATGCCTAGATCCCATTGGCAGACGTTGTGATATAATTGATCTGAATACAGTCTGGTGTTGATAGTTTTAACAGCTCTCCAGCTAATTTTTTTTAAAGATTTTATTTATTTATTTTTGAAAGAGAGAGAGAGAGAGTGAGCAGGGGGAAGGGCAAAGAGAGAGAGAGAATCTCAAGCAGACTCCACTCTGAGTGTGGAGCCCAACTCGGAGCTTGATCTCACAACCCTGAGATCATGACCTGAGCTGAAATCAAGAGTCTGACATTCAATTGACTGAGCTACCCAGGCACCCATCTCCAAATAACTTTAATGCGTGTCTAAGATGGAGGACTACACTTTTAGTATAATTTTAACTATGTGCATGAATTAATTTTTAATATAAAAGCAATTATCCGTATGGTATGCATGGGAGTGAGAAGAATGCAAAACTAAGAGTCAGAAGATGTGGGATCACATTTGGTATGATCTTCTGCCATAAGTTAGCTGTCTGTTCTTGGGAAAGTCACCTAATCTTTGTGGGTTTTAGTTTCCCCATATGTAAAACTAGGATGCTGGACAAGTTATTCTCAAATGTTCTTTTTCAACTTCATGTTTTTTGGAGTAATAGCTATAATGTTCTATACTATAAAATCTGAAAATTTAAAAAGTATACAGCAATAAAAGTTCTCCATATGATGCTGGTAGTGATTTATCATTAGTTATGAAACTATATCATAAATATTTTCATTTCTTTTTAACTAATATTATTTTTTATATATAATTATCATTTCCCCCAGTTACCTGTTTGTTGTACTCAGTACAATAATCAATTCACCCTGGAAAAGAAAGATGAGAATAGTTGAGATGAATTTATATTTGATGGCAGAGCAGTATATCACTGTCATTTCTCTGAAACATCAGTTGCTAAATTGCATTCAAGAAAATAACAAAATAGCCCATCTTTTGCTTATTGTGAGTTATTTTCCCAATAGTAGTGATGAGCAGATCCTGATCCTTCTACAGGCTGTATACCTTTTCCTACAAGCAGCACCTACTTCTAAGATATCTCTGTTCCTCAGGCACCTGTCTAGCTTAGTCGGTGGATCATGCGACTCTTGATCTCAGAGGCATGAGTTTAAACTCCATGTTGGGAGTAGAGTTTACTTTAAAAAAAGGCATTTTCTCCAGGCTAATTTTAAGGGGGCAATGTGAGGTCATAAATTCAGGCAAAACAAAGTAATTGATTAGAGTGATGGCTAAGGTCCCTAGTGACTCCTTACCCTGATTTTCCTAGAGGCTTAATATATAATTGTGCTGTCAATTCTCAGTCATGAATACTAACAAAGGGAAATTTGGGGAATGAGGATTGATGTAGATAATCCAATCTATTGGATTGACTTTACAATGCATTATATAGAGAGAACTTCCAATGTCTTCATAATTAGGTTTTCTTTAGAATAATTTAAAATCAGTTTTCATTTCTGAGTCAATAAGTCAATAGAGATAATTGTTAATATATATGTAGAGAGCGGAACCTGGTCTGAAACAAAAAATCAGTTGCCCATTATTACAGATGGATTATGAAGAGTAAGTTGTTTGTAAAAGAAAATATATTCATGTGCATATGTGTTTGCCCATGACTTTGACATCCTGCCTTTTGAAGAACTTTTTTGCCCAGATGGAAATCAGAAGTGATAGTGATATACTGCTAAAACAAAAGGTGAATTCTAAAATGAAATGGGGTCAGAGCCATGTGCCATGATTTTGCAGGTAGTTAAAAATGAACTGAGAAGTCACCATCTGGTGGGAGGCATCTCAGGGAAGCAGCCACCGTCTGTTGAGCATAAATAGAATAAAAGCTTGTTGAGCTATTTATTCTTAGATGGTTGTGATCATGTTTTGCTCTTCTGCTGAAATGTACCCATCTTACAATCTCACACTTGTAGGATGGATGCTCTTAGCTAACTCTGGGCTAGTTAATCAATTAATTCACTCTGAGAAATTTTGGGAGACAGTCCCCTCTCTCAATGCCTAAGTTTGCATTATCTCTCCAGGTAAAATATGAATGTGTTATCAGATGTTAGAACTTTCTTGTCCATCCTTCTAGAAACACTAATCAAGAAATTCCAGGTGAGGTAGGAGAGTAGCTCAGCAACAAAAAGAAGAAAAACTGGCAGGCTAGTGGGATGGTGTACATCCCCTGCAATCACAGCATCTATGTGTAAGGGCTAGAAAATATACAACTACTTTTAGAAAGCAGTTTATATGCCAATAGAGATTTCAGCTCTGTTTTCTTACAGAAAAAATATTGCGTATCATTCAAAGTCATTTGAAAGAGATGTAAATATAATATAAAAAAGAAGTAACTTGTACAATAAACAAGAATGCTAACTCATATTTGTAGAGTGTTTTGTAAGTATTTTCACAAAAACGATCTTATTCCTCATAACAGCCCTGTGGGGTAGGTAAATTAAGTAAAAGGCCTATTTTACACATAAAGAAACTGAGATTCAAAGAGGTTAAATGGAGCACCAGCATGGTATATAGCTAGTACATGGAGGGAAGAAAGAACAGTGAAGGTGTTTGAAGTGACTATAACAACTACCATTTATTGAACACTTACTATGTTCCAGTCATTATGTCAATCATTTTAAGGATATCATTTCATTATAAAAACATTATTATTTTTTAAAGTCCAAAGATGAGTATCTACTTAGAAAAGGAAAATGAAAAACTGACTTGCTAAAAAACTCAATTCAGCAAAACAATTTAGGGCAGATGATGATGATAACTGTCATTTGCTGAACAACTAGTATTTGCCAGGCACTGTTCTAAGCACTTAATCTACCCAACGAGACAGATATAATTTATCTCATTTACACACGAAAAAAATATAAGGCACAGAGAGATCGACTTGCCTATGATTACACAGTTGGTTAAATGATAGAACATTCTAGTATATGTCATGAGATACCAGATATCTGGTTAATTGAATTTTTCACTCTTTAAATGATTCTTTAACTATCATGAAAACTCACCTATTGCAGACCTAACAAGATAACTGATATTTTAAATAATTTGTTTCCCACTACTCTTTTTAAGCTTTTCAATGTGAGTTGTATTTCTCTTGCCCTTGGATTAAAGCTCAGGCAGGCCGCCTATATTTTCTGGCCACCCTTAAGTAAAGTCTTATAATCATGTTAGGTCACAAATACAGTCTGAGTGCATTATTATAAATGACCAACAAAAGATAATAACCAAAATGCCAAAATTGTTTTAACATTAAAATCTTTCCGCCTCTCCCAACAAGGGCCTGCTGCAGGCTGGACATAAGCAAGTTGGGAGTAAGAGAACTCCTCCTTTTTCCCCTAGCATATTAACAATGGTTTCTGATTTTCTGTTTCCAACAGGGTTGAAATCGGGATGAGAAAGGGAGAAGATATGAAAAGAATGACAAAAGATATGAAAAGAATGAGACTATTACTGTTGTGAGGTGGCTTTCTGCTCTCTGGGACTGGAAGATGTATAACTGACTTTTTTCACATGGGACATTTTTATTGGCTCTTTGGAAATCTCCAACCCTGTTAAAGGCTTCTCAACTTTAGTGCCCTTGATCTGGGTGAATGGATTTTATTCTGGTAGTTAATTACTCTTTCCCAGCTCCTAGAACCTCACAGCACATCTCCACTTCCCTTCTTCTGAGTTCCTTATTACCCTTCCAAGTGGCAATATTGGATAGAATCTAGTACAGATGCAGTGCTGGCTAAGCCAATTGCTTTTAAAGCTAGCTTTAACATTCACCCCTCATCCCATTTCCCTTTTGCAATGTGACTTTTTCACTCCTCCCATGAAGAAATGGGGTCTATTTTCCTTCCTTTTGAAACTGGGATGATCCTAATAAAATGAGGCAAAACTGATGCTATGTGACTTCCAGGCCTAGAATTTAAGAGAACTTACAGCTTCCATTTTTACACTTTTGAAGTCTGAGTCATCATGTAAATTAGTCCAATTACTCTGCTGGAGAGAGAAGCTCTGCCAGACCCCAGGTAATTCAGTCATGCCATGAGGCACCAGATACAGGAGTGAAGACATTTTAGATTCTCCAGCAACACAGAGTGAAGACACTCCAGTCAACATGACAGAGACAAGGCAGCCCTGAGTCCTGCCCAAATTGCAGATTGTAGGCAAATAAATGACTGCTTCTTGTTGTTAAGCTCCTATATTTTGGGCTGGTGTTTGCATTTTGTTTTGTTTAAGCAGTAATAAATAACTGATACAAAGGTTATCTGATTTATAGTAAGTACTCATGTATTCCTTAATCCAGCAAACTCTGGTAGAGCAGATGGCACTCTTTCAGCCTCCTACTAAAGCTGTTGAAGGACCGTCTTGCTGATTTGCTAAGTAGAGTCAAACAGCAATCTAATAAAGTTAAACATATACTTAACATATTGCCCGCTGAAACCCCACTTCTAGCCCAAGAGAAATGAAGACATGTTCACACAAAGATTCATAGGTAAATTCTTAAAACAGCTTTATTTATAATTGCGAAAGACTGGGGAACAACCCCAAAATAATCATTTGGTGATTAGGACAAATTCATCGGTAAAACTACTGATATAAGCAACAACACAAATGAATCTCAAAAGCAATATGAAAATTGAAAAATGGCAGACACAAAAAGCTATATTCTATATGATTCTATTTATATGACATTCTCAAAAAGACAAAACTATAGGGACAAAAATCAAATCAGTGTTTGTTAGTAGCTGAGAGTATAAGGAAATTGGCTACAAAGGAGCACTACAGAACTTTTGGAGGTAATGACGTGGTGTTATTTATAGGACTATATACATTTTCAGAGTTCATAGGACTGTATACCTAAAAAAGAAAGGTTTTTACTATATGTGTATTTCAATAAAACTGAATTAGCAAATAAAAAGCAAATAAAACTACTTGTGCCCTTCAATCATGGGAAACACATATCAAGCTAGCCAAATGGTCCCATTGAGGCCCCTTTCATTGGACTTAAGTGTCAGGTCCCCTACTCCAATCCCTTTAGATGGTAAATGTTGGTAATTACAGCACAACATAGCTATCTCTAAATTAATCATCATTAAAAATCTTTCAACCTTCCAAAACTCCAAACCTTTTATACTTTTAACATGGGTGAATCATCTAACATATTCTTGGCTATTTCCTTTCAAAATCTGCATCTAGATTATGGTACCCTTTGGAATGGGGCCTCTATTGTATCTTGGTGTGTCCATTGAAACTTTTGATCTATTACTCTTTCACATATATTTATATACATTATTGTAAAGTTACACTACATTGAGAAAAAATATTTGCATATCAAATGGTGGGAAATACTTATTTACCTACATATTTACCATTCGAAATGCTTTTCCTTCTTTCCTAAAGATCTGAATTTCTATCTGTTGTCATTTTCCATCTTCCTAAATAACTTGCTTTTGCATTTCTTGCAGCTCAGGTTTGTTAGCAATGAATTCTCTTGTTTGTTTGTTTGTAAACTGAAAATGTGCTTATTTTGCCTTCATTATTGAAAGATATGTTTGGCTGACTATAGAATTCTGGGTTTCTTCCTGTTCTTTAATTTGTATAACTTCAAATGACTTTGAGTTCAGTAATTCTTTCTTCTGTCATATGAATTCTGTGCTAATCCCATTCAGTGGATATTTTTTGTCATATATTGTGTTTTTTATTTTTTCTTTATATTTTTAATATATATTTTATATATAAAGTATATATTTTATATTATATATTATATAATATATATTATATATATTTTAAATATATATTTAATATATTTTATTTATATTTTTTATTATTGTGAATTTTTATTTTTTTATAGTTTCTATTTTCCTACTGAGATTTCTTATCTTTTCGTATGTTGTAAGCATATTTTTCTTCATACCTTAAGCATAGTTATAACAGCTGTTTTAAAATCTGTGTCTGGTACTTCCAACATCTGTGTTTTCTTAGAGGTCAAGCTCTGATAATTGTCTTCTCTCTTCAAAATTTTTCATGTTTTCTGTTTCTTCATCAAGCAGTTATGGATTATATTTTAGACATTGTGAGTGATATGTTGTAGAGACTCTAGATTCTCTTATAGTTCTCTGAAAAGTGTTCATTGTTTTAATAGACACTTAAAATAGCAGGACACAAGCTACCAACTCTCCTGCAATAGGTGGCAGCTTAAATCTTGGTACTGTTCTTTGGTTTTAATTGGCGTGTTTGAGTCTGCCCCACATAGGCATGATTCAGGGGTCAGCCAGATATTTGGGAAGAGTTTATACAAAAATTGGGAACTCCCCCTTTCTAAAATTCTCCTTTCTTGGATTTCCTCCCTCAGTTTCTAGTGGCTATAGTTGCCCTAAACTCTGTCCTATGGTTCTTTAGTCAGTAAGACTATTGGATTTTTAGCCACCCCATTTGGTGCAGACTGGGGTTATGTCTTCAGTCCAAAAACTCAAGAATGAGAAACTTACCCAGCACTGCTCCCTTCATGCAGTTATTAACTCTACTACACTATTTGCCTGCTTTGGGTCATTATCCAATTCCTTCAGAGAGTTGAAATTGGTCAGGAGTTTATTGTTGTTATCTACAGGAGATTTGATTCAATTGGCACTACTCAGCCATACCACAGCTGGAAAGAATAATTAATGCAGTGTGCGAAATATAAATTCAAATTTTAGAGCCACCACCAAAATATCCATATATATAATCTCTGTACAAAAAATGTTTGAGGGAGGTATTATTTTCCTCATTTTATAAAATAAAAAGATGAGGCTCAAAGAAGTTAAAGAGACTTGCTTTATCAGCCAGGGTCCAGGAAGAAAACAGAATTTAACTCAGTGGTTCTAAATAATAGACTACCTACAAAGAAATGGGTAAAGTTAGGGAAACCAAAAAGGATGCTGAAGCACCCAGAGGTTAGCAGCAAAGGAAAGCTGTTGCTCTTCCTAACACTGAAGGAGCAATGGGAGGAAAAAGTATGACCAGAGTCTCAGGAAAGCTGAAGTCATGTAGGAAGAACTGTCAGGCATGACCCGTAGTTAGAGGAATACTGCCACCACCAACCATGCTTCGCTGAGGCATGGAAGAGGCAAGGAAGAAAACCTAACTTCTCTCCCCTCATACTGTCTACCCTCCTTCCAGGTCCTCCCACTGACTGAATTCAACAAGAAGCCAACTGTAAGAGAGTATAGGAAATAGAGATCACAGGAGAGATCACAGGAGTCAGCCTCCAGGAGGGACACAGAACAGAAAAGGATGGATGGACTTGGCAAACCATAAATAACCAGCACGTTGCCAGATTTAGCAAATAAAAATACAGAATACCCTGTTAAATGTGAATTTCGGATTTTTAAAAGTAATTTTTTAGTGTATGTCCCATGTAATAGAATATACTTACGATTAAAACTTTATTGTTTACTTAAAATTCAAATTTAACTTGCTGTCTTGTCTTTTATGTGGCAACTTAGTCTCGACCAGTAAGAGAAACTTACTTTGAGTCCAAGCCTAAGATCTAACCCCAGTTGTCTTCTATTACCCTACAGTTTTTAAAAAAATATATATTTTCTATGCCTACCTTGTACGAGTGTATCTCCTTCACCAGAGTGTAAGTTCCTTGGGGTGAAAGGCCATGTCTTACTCATCTGTATATCTTACCATTTTTCATCTCTCCCAACCTTACTCCCAGAATTTTACAATGTTTTGTATGTAATAGGTGCTTCATACATTTTTGTTGAGCATGTTGAGCCCTTTATCAATATATTATTGAATTTGCTTTTTCACTGTATATTTATTTAAGATAAATTTCTTCTAAAGTCATGTTGACTTAGATGAAAGTCTTATGTCGGGCCAACTGTGACTGACTGGGTCAACACAGCCTAAACTGAAAAATAAAACAAACCTTTTAAAATGTATTTTGATCTGATATTATCAAAGCTTTGGGGGAGAGGTGGGGGCAAACCCTGTTCTACTATAAAAGACTGAAGAAGACTTCCAAATTTCAGTGAGGTAAGACTACATTCCTGAGAATAAAAATTTATTTTCTCACTGATTTTTAAAAATTATGTTGTTTATTCTGTAATTCTGGAGCAAGTATCAATAGATCAGTTTTCTTAGGATGATTTGCAGGATTCCCATATTTATTATTAATGAGCTTTTGCTCATCATATATATATATACACACACAAATTTGATGCACAATAATTTTTGAGTGGGTAATGGTTGTCAGTTACTTTATTTTACCTCTTTACAAAAATCAAAAATTCTCTTGGGGCACCTGGCTGGGTCAGTCAGTAGAACATGGGACTCTTGATCTTGGGGTCTTGAGTTCAAGCCCCACATTGGACCTAGATATTACTTCAAAAAAAAAATCTCTCTAATGGGATGAGTTTTGCAATAATATTGGAAATCAGCAAACTTCATATATGAAAAATATGAAAAGAACCCTTCAGGGATCCAAGAATTTTGTACTTAGGCATTCAATTTCTATCTGTATTGAGTAAATAAATATATTTTTAATGGGACTAAAATTAACACTGTATATAACTCAGGCCATTATGTGCTAATTCATTGGTCTCAGAAAAGTGATTTTGTAGTCTGTTCTTTAAAATATGAACCGATCTGTCTAAATAATATGTGATAATTGAAACTTCTCAGACCATAATAAAATTCAAATCCATGTCTCAGTGAAAGAAAACCTTGAGTTTGGGTCTATTATTCCATAGGTTTCCACATGACCTTTTCCAGTCATACAAGTACCTAATATTTTTGCATATATGCTAAGCACTAAGTGCTTTACAGTCATCATTTCATTTACTTTTCAAGACAGTAAGTATTATATTATTATAATACTTATAAGGTAAGTATCATATGATTATTTCTGTTCCATAGATGAGGACACTGAGGGATAGAGAGATTATGTAAACTGTCTAAGATCACATGGCTAGTAAGTGTTAGAAGTAACAATCATATTTAAGTCTATCAGACTACTAAGCAAATGTTCTTTTTTTTGCAAGTGTTCTTAATCTTTACACTTCTGATTTCTTAATTTCTTTGATCTTACACCCAGCAGTAAAAAAAAAAAAAAATTACACATGCTCGACTAGACTAATATATTATGAACCAGTTGTGTACAATGTAAAACAGGTGAAGATTGAAATTTTAAGAGAATAAGGAAACATAAATAGAAACAGAAAAAGGAGCAGTTTCATCACATACCCCATGGATCTTCTTGTATGTGCCCTGTGTGCTGCATGTCCATTCTCAAGAATGTTGTTCTAAATTAGATTCTTTAGAAAATGTTTGATTTTTTTTAATGAAAATATTGTTCACAGCCTTTGCCAAATCTAGATTTACTATGTTTGAATTCACAATTTCCTAGAAAAGGCTATTTCAACATGATTTAGCAGGAACAGGGAGATACAGTATGGAGTGAGAATAGTGGCTGAAAGTGATGGCTACAGAGAGAACTGGAGAAGATAAAAGGGATGGAAGAACATTCACAGGCATGCAGATATTAACTAAGTAATCTGTGTTTATATGTAAGATCAGGCAAATTAACATTTTGAAACATAACAGTTTAGAGTCCATTTTATAATAAGAACAAAAAGTAATTATGAATATAAACATTATTTATATAAAATATAAATAATACATATTATATGTGTACATATAATTATATAAAAATAGAAAATAAACCACATTATGACCCAAACCAGCCATTTCTTAAAATTGAAAATATGACTAGAAGTAACACAGGTATATAAATGTTACCCCAAAATCAACCAATACTGAATCTATAATTTACTGTGGATTAATTATACATTACTAGAAAGTGGATTAAGTAAAAGCACATACTTAAACCCAGAAAATCTATCAAAATTGTTTCACAAACATCTGCCTGGATTTCTTGGTCATTCATGTGATCTGGTTTTCATAAGATGATATAAATAAAACTTATGTCTCTGATGAATGAAGACCCATAAGAAAATTATTATATATATCTGAATGAATTTTTTTTAGTTCCTTTCCCTATTAACATTATTTTGGTATTCTTTGACTCTCAAGTATGTTTTCCTTGGTCTTTTTTGAACTGTTCATGTTCAGGGAATACGGCAGAGGAAATGTGGGTGTGGAAATGTTACCCCTAACCACCTTGGGATCTTGAAATTTTCTTTAGCCTTTCTATGCAGACTTTTCCTTTTTAGTCATCCTTAAACTCCAGATTCCTACATTCTGAGGTTCCTTTTCAATTTGAAACCAGAAAATTCAGACCAAAGAAGTACTTGACATCTTTCTGCAGGGGAGATATGTTCCCGTAAACATTACCATTATGCATCTGTAACCGCAGACTTTATGAGAATTTCCTAGGAAATTTGTAATTCATATCAGGTCTCAGGGGGGAAAAAAGGACATATCAGAGGTAAATTTCCTAAGAAATACTAGGTAATATAATCATCTATCTCATTAACTAAAATCTCACCTTCAGTGCCTAACTTCCAACTTCTTATGACAAGGAATAAGCTATGGAATGTCTTTTCTTCAAACCTGTATTTCCTATTCTTATTATATGCTTTCTTCTTCATAAATAAAAAAAAATTTAACCACCACCTTTGAGGTCCTAAGAGATGTAATTCAGTATTTCTGCTCTAAATTTGCACACTCTGTTGCTATAAAATGCCCTTTCTTTGGCATTCTTTGAAAGAAATGAGCCTTTGGAAAAAGTCATTGTTGCCATAGTTTTATTCTTTAACCAAACATTATCTCTTGTGCTAAAGAAGTAGCCATGCATTGACATTCCCAGAACATCACAATAAACATTGTTTTGATCATGAAACTGGACATTGAAAACCACCTTGATTTTAGTAAGCTTCAATTTAATTGGACCTATTGCAACGATTCCAGGCGAAATTGCCTACTGCAAAGCTGTTATTTAGAGAGAGCATATACAACAGAGACATTGCCTCTGCTTTTTCCGATGTTACAGTTACATGACAGATTTTGTAATGCCTAAATTTCTCCTGGGAAGAAAACTCTGTGCCAAGGAAACTAATTGCTTTAATTCTTCAAATCAATGAGGTATAATCTATTAAATTACTGTTAATTAATATATACACAATAGCTCACAATTTTTTTAAAGTTTGTTCTCTGTTCCTTACTACTCCTGCACATTCATATAACATTAAATTTGTGACACAAACATCAAAGTATGTCATTTACAACATAAGAGTGAATGAGATGTAGAACATATATAATTTATCATAATAAGTATAATGCTGTATATACTTATTTACTCATTTTTATTTATATTCTGATTCTTCCCACAAAGGATTTAGATGATTATGTAAAAATTCTGCTATAAAGACTGAGAGCCAACAATAGTAGATGCTAAGCAAAGCTGTGTTTTGCCACGGGTGATTTTATTTGAAAGTTCTACCACATTGCTTTAAAAAAAAAAAAGCAACCTCAATCTACTGAAGAATGGAATGTTAATAGGTAATTTAATCAACAATCTACACTAGGTATTAGATATACAATGAAGATGTGGCTTAGCACAATTTAGTTGCAGGAGATATTTTTCAGATTGACACATTACTAGCTACTTAGAGGGTTAGTTTTGATATCAGCTGGAAATATTAATTGCTACAGGGGCACCTGGGTGGCTCAGTCCGTTAACATCTTACTCTTGATTTTGGCTCAGGTCACGATCTCAGGGTCGTAAGATGGAGCCCCTGCATTGGGCTCTGTGCTGTGCTGGGTGCGGGGCCTGCTTAAGATTCTCTCTCTCCCTCTCCCTCTGCCCCTCTCCCCTTCACGCTTGCGCACGCGCTCTCTCTCTCATAAAGAAAGAAAGAAAGAAAGAAAGAAAGAAAGAAAGAAAGAAAGAAAGAAAGAAAGAACATTAATTGCTACATATTTAATTATGTGAAACAGCATCATGGAGCCAAGTGGAGGCTCTATAGAAAATTTAGCCCCCTCCACCCCGTGCACAATTTTCATCAACCCGTATTCTTCCCAAAGAAACATTCAATCCTTGTAAAAACATTTTTTATTTAAATCTTGCTTTAGCACCTTCTTTCAACCAGCCCAAATCCTTTCTATGTAGAAATTTTGGAGCCACCACTAGCAATCTGCAAAATCATAGGCTAAATATGATGGCCTCACCTCAGTTCAAATCTCTACTTGCTGCCAAATCTGTTTTCAAAGAGCAGTGAAAAGAAGGAAAGCACTTCAAAGTTAAAAAAAAAATTCTGGTAATTTAATTGGAGTGGGAGTGGAGATGCTTATTAAAATATTTGATATAGACAAATATAAAGTCTAAGTAAAGAAAGACATGAACTTAATGTAGATTTAAAATCATCACTAAAATAGATCTAATATTGCATTGTTGGGGTATTTAAACAGCAGCCTGTGTTTGTGGTTTGAGTTGTCTCAGGTTTTGAAATTGTTATGTATGTAAACACCTTTGTTGGAATTCCCCCAGTTTCTCTACTTGGTCCATATTTCTTCTTCTTCTTCTTTTTTGAATCTAAAATAATATTAAGATCATTAGTACCACGTCTTATTTACAAATTTAGTGGAGGTGCTATTATTTATCATGATTCTGTTATTATAATATGAAATATACATTACACGCACCTATAATCCTAAAACCATATCTATGTGTATATATATATACTTTTAATCTAGTTTAACAATTATCCATGTATCCATATGGTCCATATTTCTTCTAATTCTACTTGATCTTCCTGAGAGATTTTTAATATTGTCATAATTTTAACTACGCCTAAATGCTGTTGACTACCAAATCTCAGTGTTTAACAGAAACATCCAATTATCACACACTCGCATCCAACTATCTCTTAAATACAGCACATATAATATTGTTGTTCTATAAATCTGAAGAGTTGTGGCCTTTCTTTGAATTTCTTTATGAGTTAAATCTTTTAGATACACAGAACTGAGTAGGCAAAGGAAAGATGTGGCTTAGGACTCCCTGGATTGGTTCATGAAACGATATAGTGAGGTAAATTAATGCTGACACAGTGCCCTCTGTCAAAATAGCATGCTGGTCTGAGAAAATGACCACAAACAGCATATGTGCCAGTTGGAGAAGAGCAGAGCACTCTAGATGGCTATGTTACATCTGAAATTTTTAAACAACCAGACTTTCAGAATACAGAAGTGGAAAATCTTCTCCTGGGAGATAATCTAAAGTTGTTGCTTTTAAGATCCCAGGAGGCCTGGCTGGTTAATAATGACTACTACTTCATTATAAGGTGAATCAATGTCTTAAAACTGGAGGCTAGATGGATGTTTACTAAAAACCATGCTTCTTTTTCTTATAATTCTGTTCCCTTTTACTTATCATACATCACTTATCATTTCTATAATACTTCGGCAGAACAATTAAACTGCTACTTCCCTATGGCTCAATGAGAATTTGTATATGTTGGTCCTTCAACATTTCTGGGTAAGTCAGCCTTTAATTTAAATATCTCTTGCAATCTTTAATGGATTCTTACTATCATGAAGTAAGGTAGTTCCCACTTATTTGCAGTTTTGCTCTCCAAGGTTTCAGTTACCTTAAGTCCAAAAGCAGATGAACCTCACATATCCCGACATATTCTCATCAATTGTCAGGTCACTAGTAGCCTAATGCTACATCACAATGCCTATGTTATTCACCTCACTTCATTTCATCACATAGGCATTTTATCATCTCACATCATCACAAGAAGGGTGAGTACCGTACAGTAAGATATTTTGACTAAGAGAGATACCAAATTCACATAACATTTATTATAGTATATTTTTATAATTGTTCTTATTATGAGTCATTGTTGTTAATCTCTTACTGTGCCGATTTATAAATTAAATTATCATAGGTATGTATGTATAGGAAAATCATAGTATATGTAGAGTTTGGTACTATTTATGGTTTCAGGCATCTACTGGGGGTCTTGAAGCACATTTCCCATGGATAAGGGGGGGCTTCTGTAAAAGTATCTGTTGAAAAGGGCACCTCAGTTACTCCTTCCAACTGTGCAGGGAGTCTATCTCTGGTCTAATGGCATATGATTTCTGAAAGAATCTTACTACGTTGCAATCACATGTGCTGAATTTCATCATGACATTACTTAAATAGTGGGGAACAGACTACTATATGCTCTGATAAAGACACATGGAGAGAATTCTAACCCTTCAAATTTAAAAAATATGGGAGAATGATAAAAAATTGACCAGCCCTGGCTCTGGTCCCCTGAGACATAAGAATACTCATAGGATTATAAAGGGAGCCTCACCTTGACCACCTGGCCATGGGTTGTAGCTGTGGCCTGGGTGCTCTTTCCTAGACCTAGAAATTAGCAAGGATTTATTAAGGAAAAAAAAATCTGCTTTTTTGCCCTAGATGAAGCAGCAGAGACAAAAGCATAATAGACAACAGAAGGCAGAAATGGCAATTTCCTTCTCTTTCTCTCTCTTTTCCAATTCTTCCTCTTTTGTCTTTAATTTAAATGGGATCCTGAGGATACTACCAAACCTTCACATTGTACTCACAGTCCCTTTTATATGCAATTCACCTCTTGGTTATTTTGCTACCACCTCCAATGACACAGGAAAAATATTTATAGTCCCAATGTAATAACAGAAATCTTTCTACTTAAAGGTTTCAAAATGGAAGATGTATATAATGTAATGTAAAATGTATGTAAGTGCATGGTTGTACCTTATTGTTTGGGGTATTTTTTTTTTCTCTACACCATATTATAATCCTATATCATTTTGTAAGCTGTTATAATTCCCCCTTTCTTTTTTAGTCATTATCATTTTCAGTGACTTTCCTATCCCTAGAATTTCTGGAACTCATTTCCGTTCCAAGCTGTTAGGTTTCTTCCGAAGTGAAGTCCTGCTGTATCTTCCCTGGCATACATGTTTAAACTTGTATTTACTTTATTTTACTTCCCAGCCCTCATTCACATTGACAGTGCCTCCCAGTTTAGGTGACCAAATGGACTTCCTTATCATGTTCTTTGCCTTCATAGAGTCTAGATAAAGAATAAAATGTCCAATAGAATAAACATGACCTTATTCTGACTCCTGTGGCACTCAGCCAGGCATCTTGACACAACAGGCTCATTCTTACTCTTTCTGCTAAAAAGTATTGCCCACATCAGTTGACGCAAGATTTCAAATGATAGTCATCATTTGATATCAAAAAATGTCTCCGGGCCCAACAAAGTAGCAACCTAAATTCCTTTCTTTTGTTTAGCAATTTTAGGAGGAAAAAATTATTTAGTACAGTTGATATAATCCACTTTTAACAAAAGAAAGCGTGGCTTAAAGATTCTAATTCACCTATTGTTTACACATTTTCTCCCAGTGTTTGATATCAGACCTGCAGGATCTTGCTTTTGGCTTTTTGCCTTGCTTTGTTTGGTGTTTTTATGGGCTTTGAAGGTGTGTATCTAATACCTGGACTTGGGGCAGTGTGATATTGTAGAAACCCGTTAGATTAGCAGCTAAAAGACCTGAGTTCTAATCCTAGCTCTGCTATTACAATCTTGGTTAAGTCAATCAAATGTCAAGACTTAAATCTTTTTCATCTGTACAATGAAAGGGTTAGATTTCAATTTATTCCATCCCTACATATTCTGAATCTCTGACTTTGTGTGTATTTAAGAATTCCTTCCTTTGGACTGCTCCTATAAGAAGACTGAACAGAGGCTGACAATGCAATTTGCCTTACAATCCTTTGAAAGGCCCATCTAGCAAAAGCATCTGCAGATCTCTGTCTTCTCTCTCATCTAGTTTTAAATTTCATCTTAAAGAGTTGTCACCATGTGGGACAGCCAGGGAAGAAGAGGTATAATCTTTGGGAGGCCCTGATTAACTAGCATATATATTTCCCCTGGTATGGTACACTCACTATGTCCCTTTGTTAGATATTAATTTCTTCAACTACTGAGGCAACTCTTTGGAATTTGAAGGTGTGAAGGGCAAAATAATAAACATATCTTGCCTAGGTAAAGAACTGTAGACTTTACAAAGGACTTCAATGTCTATCTCAATGAAGTAGCAAGCAGCAAGGAACCGTGGGAGTAAATGGTCACTGACAAATGCCACTTGAAGGAGAATACAAGCTTAATAGCTACTGCATGCCAATAAGCCTATTGATTGAATAAATTTTGGATGATTCTTGCATCCCTATTTGGTATTCTCTCTTCTTTTTTTCTTTTACTCTCCCTTCTACCCACTTAAAACCCTAAAAAGTGCCCAGTACCTTCACCCTGACACTGAACTTTCTAGAACACCCCACCACAGAATTCTGCCTAGACTTGCCCTATCCCAACAGCTATGTATCTGTTGGTCTTTACCAAAACTGTCAAAATATTCCTCATCAGAATGTCCTGAGTCTGGGACAATAATCCATGGTTATGTGTCGATGGATGCTACCCTGCTAGGTAAAATAAGGTAGACTTCATTGGAAGAAAACAAACGAAGTTTATTTTTTAATTTAAATTTTACTTAGTTATCATATAATGCAATATTGATTTCTGAGTAGAATTCAGAGATCCATCACTTACATACAAGAGCCAGCACTCATCACAACAAGTGCACTCCTTAATACCTTTCACTATCTAGTGCATCCCCCCATCCACCTCCCTCCATCAACCCTCAGTTTGTTCTCTATTGTTAAGAGTCTCTTATGGTTTATTTCCCTCTCTCCCTCTTCCTGTATGTTCATTTATTTTCTTTCTTAAATTCCTCATGTGAGTGAGATCATATGGTATTTGTGTTTCTCTGACTGACTTATTTGACTTTGTGTAATACACTCTAGCTCCATCCATGTTGTTGCAAACGGCAAGATTTCGTTCTTTTTGATGGCTGAGTAATATTCCATTATAATATTCCATTATAATCTTCTATTATAAATATTATACCCATATATCATCTTTATCCGTTCATCAGTCGATGAATAGTCTGGCTACTGTTGCTAATGCTGTTATAAACATCAGGGTGCACGTATCACTTTGAATCTGTATTTTTGTTTTTTTTGTTTGTTTTATTTTAAAGATTTTATTTATTCATTTGAGACAGAGAGAGAGAGAGCATGAGCAGGGGCAGAGGCAGAGGGAGAGGGAAGCAGACTCCCCACTGAGCCAGGAGCCCGACGTGGGCTTGATCCCAGGACACGGAGACCATGATCTTAGCCGTGGGCTTGATCCCAGGACACGGAGACCATGATCTTAGCCGAAGACAGACGCCCGATTATCTGAGCCACCTAGGCGTCCCATCGAATCTGTATTTTTGTATACTTTGTATACTTTGAGTAAATACCTAGTAGTGCAACTGCTGGGTCATAGAGTTTTTTAACTTTTTTAACCTTTTAACTATTTTTAACTTTCTGAGAAACCTCCATACTATTCTCCAGAGGAAGAAAATAAAAGGAATTGCTTCATAGGAATTTCAAGGGCTCATGAAGCCATAGTGAGGGAGATACTTTGAGACACTTACAGACCTGTAGCAATCTTTAAATCACACAAGAAAAGCTAAGCCTACCAACAGTATAGCTTTAATATACTGAATAATATATAAATTCATATACTTCTTGCCACAATTTGCCTTCTTATGTTCTATGTTTCAAACTTGTCAAACTAAAGATATATGTTACCTGAATTCAGGTTGATAAATATATTTATGAAAATTATTTATTCTCAATACTGTGATTTACTAGTTTCAAAGATCCTGTCCACTGTTTACATAATGACCTCCCTAATCTTAAATTTTTCTCATTTCACTTTTCTTCTGATTATAAAAGAACATATATTGTAAAAATTTAGAAAACGCAGAAAAGTGTAAATAAACGAAAGGCAGTAATGCAAAGAATCCATTAGCCAGAAAGAACCACTATTAATATCTAGATAGATTTCTTTTCAGTCTTTTTTCCCTAAAAACTAAACAATATTATATATGCCTCAGTTAACCAATATCCTAAAAAAAAAAATATGCTTATCCATCCTATGTATGTAACACAAGCTTATGTAATGATTTTCTTATTTTCTAGGCACTTAAATTATTCCAAATCTTATTATAAGAAACAATGAGAAAAACATGATTATAAAAAAATTATTCCCATCTCTAATTATTGCCATAAAAATTTCTGTAAGTGCAATTACTAGTTAAAATACACATATATTTTTCAAGATACTTGATTGTAGAGTGAAATTATACCAAAGAGTAGAAATAGTGAATATGTGGGTAAGTATAAAAAATAATCAGTTTATATTTTTCTTCTTTCTTCATCTAAAAGACATATGACATTATTTTTTTTCCAAGATTTTTTATTTATTTGAGAGAGAGAGAGAATGCACACAAGCAAGGGGAGGGGCAGAGGGAGAAGGAGAAGCAGACTCCCCACTGAGCAAAGAGCCTGACCTGGGGCTCAATCCCAGGACCCTGAGATCATGACCCCAGCCAAAGGCAGACACCCAACCAACTGAGCCACCCAGGGACCCAAGACATATGACTGTTTAAAGCAAAAAAGTGTAACACCATATTGATGGGTTTATAACAAATATAGATGTAATGTATATGACAAAAATGGCACTAAAAACAAGGGGTAAGTGGAATTATACTATTGCAAGTATTCTATATTTCACCTGGAGTAATTCAATATAGCTTTAAGCAGATTGGGATAAGTTAAAAATGCATTTTTAAAAACCCTACAGAGGGGCGCCTGGGTGACTCAGTCAGTTGAGCATCTGCCATTGGGCTCCCTGCTCAGTGGGGAGACTGTTTCTCCCTCTGCCCTCCACTTGTGCTCTCTCTCATGCACTTTCTCTCTCAAATAAATAAATAAAATCTTAAAAAAAAATAAAAACTCTCAGAAACTAAAAAAGTATTGAAGAGAAAGGTAGTTAGAAAGTCAACAGAGGAATTAAAATGGGATACTAAAAAATATTCAATTAACAAAAAAGAAGGAAATGTGAAACAGAAAAACAAAAAAATCAATAAGATAAATAGAAAATAGCAAAATGGCAGATCTGTGAATAAGTTTAAATATATAATAATATATATAATATATATAATATATATAATAAATATGAAGTATGTTTAATATGCATATTAAATACAAATTTTATTTTTATTAAAACACATATTGTGTTGGCTAATTGAATTTAAATTTTTAAAAAACCACATATTTAAATACACAATAGGGGCCCCTGGTTGGCTCAGTCGGTGCAGCATGTGACACTTGCTCCTGGGGTTATGAGTTTGAGTAATTTAGAACTTACTTAAAAATGAAATCTTAAAAAAAAATAAGAATGGTAAAAAAGCAAATATCAACTATATGCTGTCTACACAAGATGTGCTTTAAATATAGACAAATGGGGGGCGCCTGGGTAGCACAGTCGTTAAGCTTCTGCCTTCGGCTCAGGGCGTGATCCCGGCGTTCCGGGATCGAGTCCCACATCGGGCTCCTCCGCTGGGAGCCTGCTTCTTCCTCTCCCACTCCCCCTGCTTGTGTTCCCTCTCTCTCTGGCTGTCTCTTTGTCACATAAATAAATAAAATCTTTAAAAATAAATAAATAAATATAGACAAATGGATTTAAAGTAAGAAAGATGAAAAAAGATACCCTATGCAAACAGTAAACACAAGAAAGCAGGAGTTTTTGTATTAGTATCAGACAAAATAAACTTCAGGGAAAGGAGTATTACTAGGGACAAAAAGGGATACTTCATAATGATCAAGGATCAATATATTAGGAAAATATGACAATTATGAATATATACGTAGTGTGATGGACAGCGAATTCTCAGTGAAAACTCTGTTCTAGGGCAAGAGGGGCATGAATTTTGGGTAGACAGCTAGCCTCTTCTGCCACAAGGAGGATTGCTTACCCTCTCGGTAAAATAAGATAACACTTTATAGGGTAGTTGTGAGAATTAAATGACTGCCTCTAGTAAGCATTTAATCATGTGGTTGTTGTTGATGTTACTGTTACTTTCACCTTGTGGCATCAAAATATCACTGAGGAAAGGCTCAGGTAAAATAGGCCTTCTTCACAGGGAAAGGAATCCCTGAAGAAGGGCTGAAGCAAATAGAATTCCCGCCCAAGTGTTATTATAGGATCAGAGACGTGACAGTGGGATCCAAGAGAGGAAAAAATGTTACAGATGGTTGTGGTTGAGGGAGGTGGGCAAATGAGAATTTGGATCTGGAAAGAGACTAGAGAGAAAATTTGTATAATGAAAAGATTGTTTGCTTTGTGGTGTGAAATGATGCCTTCTCCTCCATTTGTCAGGAAGACATCAGCAAAATCTACATTACTCACCAGATTGGTTAGGATAAAATTCATCAGAGTAATAGAAACTCCAGAAAGCAATGTCATAAACAAGATAGACATTTCGTTCTCTCTCACATAAAAGGAGACAAGAGAAGGTCCAGGGGTGGTCCAAGAGATGGTCCAGGGGTGGCTCTACACCATAGCAAGATCCCTTCAGTTTTCTGGTGTTTTGCCTTAGGTACAGCCCTTGTCCTCTTGGTCCAACATGAATTTTGGAGCACCAGTCACGACAACTATATTCCAAGCAGCAGTATCAAAGAAGGGAAAGAATATGTATTCGCTCTTTCTCTTTCAAGATTTTCTAGAAATACCACATGATACTTCCTCCTAAAACTCAATGGCCAAGAACTCATCACATAGCCACTCATAGTAGAGCTTTAGGTTAAGAAGTATAGTCTTTAACTGCACCAACAATATGCCCAACTAAAATTCAGAGTTCTCTTACTGAAGAAGGGGACTTATCAATGCTTATAGATTGTATTCATAGGTATGTTATTTGCATATGTTTATGTGTGGAAAAAGACATGCATGATAGATGTGTCTATCGAATACAAAATAAAAGGCTATCAATGGGAGCCAGTTTCACAAGACTTAGACAGGTCATTAAAAAAGTTGTTTCCCTTTTTTCTCATTCAATTTTTGTTCCAGTTCTAAGCTAACAATTATTCCGTGCAAGTTTGTATCTTACTCTTAGCTCTCCAATTAGATTTGGTTTCACTGAAGGTTTGGTAGGCCTACAGGTGCAGTGTAGGGCAGGTGATGAATCAAGAAACAAATTGCATCCAGATAGTACAATGATAAACTTTTTATATGGTAGTGGGTTAGATCAAGTACGACCCTTTACCCAGCCTAATGTTATAAAGGTGTAGAGTTCTCAAACTATTTGATCTGATTGCTCATGGGCTGCCTCAATTACTGAACTTGGACATTTGTGAAGTACAAGAAAGGCAGAAGGGAGCTGCATCCAGTCATTTGTATCCCTAGCGCTGTTTGTTTCATAGTTGAATGGTCAACTGAAGTGAAAGTAGTTTAAACTGAGTCATCATCTCATCATTCTTTGAACTTGGATTGGATTTTATAAGCTGGCTCAGCTCCAAAAGAAAAAGATTATGCTACACATTTTCCAGCAGCTTCCCTGTACTTTCTTTCCTACCGCATTTTGTATCATTAGGCCAGCATGACCCATGTACATATGATCAGACCAAAAAGAGAAGCTGTTAATGCTTCAGCTATGTTCAATGCTCCTATTTAAGGTTATCATTCAGTGTCATCCATCCTTTTATTCAACAAATATTCACTGAGCATTAACGATGTACTAGGCACTGTGCTCAGTGCTAGGAGTATAGCAAAGAACAAGTTCTTAAAGGTCTTATCAGAAATGCCTTTCCTAAAAGTTCCATCCAAAGTAGTTTCCTTCAGCCACCCTGTATTCTCTCCCTCTGCCTTTTGTTTTATTCTTATCAACTTTCAGCAATCTATTTGTCACTTTTTCTTCTTATTCTTAACTCTATGTTCCACAAGGGTCAGAAGATTCCATCTATTCCTTTCACCATGGCATCCACAGTGTCTAGCACAGTGTGATACATAAACCCTTAAATATTTGACTAACATAATGGACCCTCAATTCATATTTGTGGTTTTTCTGATCAAAGGTCAAGAATTTAAAATAAATAAATTCCTTCAAAAAAAGCTTTGAGAAAACTCTCTTTAATAATTGAATCATTCAGTTAGTAAATCAAATCATTTTCCACAATAATTCTAATAACTAGTATGTGTTTTATATAAAACAAGTTGATCTAATCTCCCAAAATAATCCTTATTTTTGTTTGCCAAACACTCTTAGACTGGATTTACCAGCAGGTGGCGCTCCAGAGTAAAGCTGAACATAACTGCTACTACCCACCCTCTCTTACTCAAATCCTCCACCTAAGATTTTTCTTAATTGGTTATAGATTGATTGGTAAGTGGTTATCAATGAGAAAAGTCTTCCATATTTTTATTTCTAATAAATTCTTTACACTCTTATGTGGCATTTAGATAATTCTCGTTGCAGGAGAATCCCTAGACAAACTCAGATGTGACATACAAAAAATTCTAAGGAAAGAGTTAAAAGTAAAAACTTTTGTGTTGCATTCCAACAAAATTCAGACCTGAGGAGAGGTGAAATATAAAAGCAAGATCAAAGGAAAGGAGAAAGAAAATGGTTGTTGTCTCAACTCATTTAGAGATCTGACAAACCTGAATTAAGCGATTGGTAGTCAAGGTTATCAAATTAAAAAGTTCTCCAAAAGAAATTTCACTAAGACTTCCTATTACATCAGATGGTCAGAATATGCAATTTTACACATATCCACTATCATATTAGCTGTTTTATGGAAGTGTGATTGTAAGGTTTTATATGTATGTATATGGGAAGTATCATATATGAGACTTTACGAAGCACTCTAATATACGTTAGCTTATTTCATAATTGCTCTTCACATCAATCCTGTCAAGCATGGCAAATTTTTTTATGTTCATATTAAAGCTGACTCAGAGAGATTAGGTGACTTAAGAGAGGTAATTAGCTAGTAAGTTGCACAACAGGAAAAAGAACACAAAACTTTTGACAACTTTAACGCTCATTTTTCTGTATCATATTAACTTTTCTTTTTATGGATCTAAGATTTCTTCTATAGTATTTAAATTGCAGTCACAGATTCAGCTTTTACATTTTGGAAAGAAATTTTACAGGTTCATAATTAGTATACTAGTTAAAAAATTATGCATTCAGATTTAAGGAAAAACAAAATCTCTCTATTCCCCCTTCAAAAAGTCTCTCAGACTCTGCTTAGAATTTCCATAATAGCCATTCTTCTAGGCTTAAGGTCAGTTATAATACTAATAAGTTATCTGGAGAAAAAAGTAATTTAAACCATTTTCCACCAAAATTTTAGCAAGAATTAGTTTATTACACTATCAACATTAATTACTTAGCAAAAGCCTAGGAAAGTAAGGCAGAAGACTTGGCAATTTTGTTGGAGAGAGTAGAACGTGGTCATTAAAAGATTCTGGAAGAAAACAAGACACCAAAGAGTATACACTGGATGATTCCACTTGTGGAAAATTCAAGAATAGGAAAAGTGAAAGATAATAATAAAAGAATAGGCATGGTGAGAGATAATCAGAGCAGTATTTACCTTTGGAAGATTATCTCTAGGAGGAAGCATACGGGAGCCTTCTGAGCTCAGAATATTCTGATGATTTTTACACAGGTGTATAGCTTATCAAGTCTTAGAACTATATATTTGTGTGTGTGTTTCTCTATATGTAAGTTATATCTTGTTTTAAAAAATAAAATTTTTAAAAAGTGAGCCAGTTCTGAATCGGATAGATCTGACCAACCAAGGGTCTGCCATTTATTAGTTTTAAGATCCTATGTGTTACTTAACTTCTTCAAGCCATAGAAACCTCATCCAGAAAATTGGGATAATAATAATAGCTACCTTATGGGGTTGTTGCTTGGATTAAGAGAGCTGGCATGCTCAGTGTTCAATAAATTTAGTAGTTGTGATTATCATTGTTATTACTACTAATATAAGTAGGAGACAATAAAAAAAAGCCACATTCCACATGTAAGACTAGATTAAGTGGAATATCACAAATGGGCAACCCTGAAAGCCTGGAGACAGAATTAAAGCATGTTGCCTGAAACTTGAGAGATAGTGCCAGAATAATCTGGTAAATTTAGGCTCTTGAAGCCGGGCTACCTGAGTTTGAATCCAGACTCTACCACTTCCTACGTGTGTGACCCTGTCCAAATTCCTTAGCCTCTATATGAAAACTGGTGATATTAATATCTACTTTATATAGTTTTTGCAAAGGAAAGATATTCAGAGAGAGGAGAAAAATAATAACTTTGTTTTAGAACTAGTAATTTAAATACCTGTAGAATATTTACCATTAAGATAAAATAACACCAGTAAGTCTTTCATCTTGGTTGGGTCATTCTCATCATTTATGCCTCTGTTTAAAAATCATATACTAAGATGGGGCACCTGGCTGGCTCAGGTGGTGGAGCATGTGACTCTTGATCTCAGGGTTATGAGTTTGAGCCCCACGTTGGGTGTAGAAATTACTTAAAAATAAAATCTTAAAAATAAATAAATAAATAAATAAATAAATAAATAAATAAATAAATATCATCTACTAAGAGAAGTTTTCCTAACTATTCTATCTAAAGTAGCGTTTTAGTTTCCTAGGGCTGCCATAACAAATTAACACAAATTGGGTGCCTTAAAACAACAGAAGTTTGGGGGAGGTGGGTAGGGGGATAGGATAATTGGGTGACGGGCATTGGGGAGGCCATGTGAACACTGGGTGTTATACACAACTGATGAATTATTGAACTCTACATCTGAAATGAATGATGTACTATATGTTGGCTAAATGAATTAAATAATAATAATAATAATAAAAAACACTGAGAAATTTACTCTCACAGTTCTGGAGTCTAGAAACCTGAAATCAAGGCCCTTGCTCTCTCCCAGGGCTCTAGGGAAGAATCTTTCTTTCCTTGCTTCTTCTAGCTTTTAAGTGGTTGCTGGCAATTTTCGATGTTCTTTGACTTATAATCGCTCCAATATATCTCCTTTATATGGTTTTCTTCCCTGTTTATCTTTGTCTCCATTTTCTCTTTCATAAAGACAGGAGTCATTGGATTAGGAATCCAATATGATTTCATCTTAACTAATCATATCTGCAAAGACCCTATTTCCAATAAAATCACACTCTGAGATTCTGGGTAGACATGAACTTTTGAGGAACACATTTAACCTAATACAAGTAACATTTACTAATAAGACAAAAATAAAGTAGCCAAATATAAAATAACCATTCTTTACTAAAAACACTTATTTTCTTTATAGCACACGTTGAGTTTTTCGCTTCTTTATTATCTGCCTCTACCAACTAGAATCTAAGCTTCCTGAAGGTAGGAATCAAGGTAGTGCCTAGCATTCAGTTGAGGTTCAAAAACATTTGAGACAAATTAGTTGATTTTGACCAGGAGAAAGAAGGAAAGACAATTTAGTATAAAATAAAAAGTTCTTAACTATTGCCTTAGGAACTTTCTTACCACTTTCAAGTCATATTTTTACTGTGATCGGTAGATAACCAAAATAAATCAGTTGACTAACTGAAAAGGTAAGCTGATCGACCAAGTGTTCCAGCCACAACATGGGGGATTTAAATGACATTCTGAGTCCTGGGATTTATAAGCAAGCATTCCTTCAGAGGTCACGGCAATATTGGGAGAGGAACCTGGACAGGGAACAAACAGCCTCTACCTCCCACTTGCACCCTTGCTTCAACCATTCTCATTTATTTAATGTAGTTTTGTTTGGGAAAAAGAAATAGCTTTTTTTTTTTTTTTTTTTTTAGTGTGAAAAAAATCACTGATTCATAGGGAAGCAAACAGTTCATCAGACTGGTTTTTCCCTCTTATTTCATATAATTAGATATTCTCTTTTATTATTATTATTTACATTTAAAACATTTTTTTAAATTCACATATAATGTATTATTTGCTTCAGGAAGTAGATATTCTCTTACAGTGAAAATAATTAATTGCTATTTGGTATTGCCTTCTTGATAATGAGAGCTGATGTATATCGTCACACTTACCTTGGAATGTTTAGCTGAGTTTTAAGAGTAAAGCAATCTTTTAGCTGGTTGATTTTTTTTCTTAACTCGTAAAAACCACTTTCAATCCACATCGCAGATTTGTAAATTCACCCTGATGTTTGAATCCCAACCACTTACACAGTGTTGTATAGCTAAAAGAGCAAGAGTTTAGGAGTCGGATTAAACTGGGCTTGAAATTATCTTAGTATTTCCTATGTGTGATCCTAGGTAAGTAATTTCTTTAATTTCTTATCTGCAAAATGGGGATAATGTACCTACTTCATAAGATTATTATGAAAATTATAGAAACAAATTATGTAAAAGTACCCTGCACATAGCAGTTACCAAATAAATGTTAGTTTCTTTCCCTCGAATAGTATATTCAAAACTTTTTAAAAGGACTTGTCATCACCCTTTTTCTAATTTCAACTTTCTCATGTTGAAAAAAGTTGGTATTCTATTTATTATTTAATAAAGTTAAAAAAATTTAAAAAATAAAGTTAAAATTTTTCTTATATTTTTCTTTCTATATAGGCCTAATTGAAAGTTATCTTAAATCAGTAAGTGGTTAAATGTCTTTCTAAAAACATAATTCAAAGAGATTAATTAATAGATGATTTATATCTCAAAGAATATACATTGCTTATCTTGATTTACACGTGACTTTTTGAAACTAGCATAAATCTAATGAGTGGGCATAATGCCCTATAAACAGATGGATGTGAATGCTCAGGTGCCAAAACTCCAGCCTGGCTACAGTTCATGTAGAATGTTAAAATGGTGACAATTCTTGTAATTGGTCATCTGTTCCTAGTAATAACTAAGTCTATCAGAAATAGAAAACAAATTCTGAAAACACAGAATGTTCATTCAACCTTGAACAGGAATTTATAAATATTTCATATTCAAATATTTTTTTAATATTTTAAGCTCTATCAATGCACATCTGATATAGATAATCTTCTTTTTATGGTTGTAGCTGAAAAAATACCAACATAAGGGGTGCCTGGTTGGCTCAGACAGTAGAGCATGTGGCATTTGATCTTGAGGTCATGAGTTTGAACCCCATGTTGGGTGTAGAGATTTCTTAAAAAAATATATCAACCTAAGTTGTTGGCTTATAAACAGTTTGGCTTTTCTAGTTTCTCCTTTCTAGTTCAAATTTAGCAGAGTAATTCTTAAAATCAATAGGCAGAGGTCCCTAAATTATGTAGTAATTATATTTGCAAAGATATAACAATGAGGATGTTCATTTTAATGGTATTTACAATAGAGGAAAACTGAAAATACTTAAATGATTAACAACAGAAGACTGATTTAATAAATTGCTCTATCTATACAATGGCTAAATTATGCTATATCCAAACTACACTAACAGCCACTAATATTATGTGGTAGAAAATATTTAAATGGAAAATGATCATCACCCTTTACCATGAAAATGTATAACACAAATAATTATACAAATTAATATTTCAATCAATGAAAAACTAAATAGATTTGGGAGCTCTTTATTCTACTTTATTCTATATTCAGAATCTATTTCTCATCACCTCCTCTACTATTACTCTGGTCCGTTAATCTGGACTATTGCTATAGCATCCTGACTGGCCTCCCTGTTTCTGCTTCTTGCCCCACTCAGTCAGACCTTAACAAAATAAATTATGTCCCCGCTCTGCTCCAAATCCTCCAATGGCTTGTTATCTCAGAGTAAAAGTCAAAATTACCAAAGTAACTTACAAAGACTATGTCATTGAAACCTGTACCTTTCTCCACAAGACTCTCTACCCTCACCTCATGACCTCCCTTAGCTTGTTGCTTATTGCACTACCACTTGCTCACTCCTTCCCAGGCTTACTGGTCTTCTTGCTGGACCTTGAATACTCTAGGACTTGGCATTTACAGTTTTCTGTTGCCTGCAATGATCTTCCACCAGATCATTAATGGCTCATATTCTTTCTTTCTCCAGGTTTCCATTTAGTCAACTTTTCAGAGAGGACTTCCTTTCATCCTATTTATTATTTCAACCCTTCCCCTATACACACACACACCCCTACCCTGAACTCCCTATATTCCTTCTCAGCTTTCTCTTTCTTCCTAGTACTTAACCACATCTAACGTAACAAAATTTTGCTTATGTATTAGTGGCTATTGCCTGCCTCACTCTCTCTAGAGTTGATTCCATGAAGCAGCTTTGCTGCCTGAGTTTTGCTAACTGAGGTATCTTCACCTGGCACATAGTAGATTGCTAGAGAGAGGGTAATATGAGAACACATTTCATTCACTGATCCAGTTTCTCAAGGCCAAGAGTAAGTTGTAAAATTCAAGAGAGTGATCTAGGAGGGTTGAAACTTAAGTTTTGTATTTATATAGCCATTATTATCATCATTTTTTTTTTACAAAGAACTGTCACAATGAGAATTTATCTGTTTATCAGTTTCGTCCACTAATCAGGTGGCCAACCTAAAAATCCAAACCAGAAGTCTAAAAAAAAATCAAGTTAGTTTGGCTTTCTTAACTGTTGTAAAGTTTTTAAGAAGAGAAGGGCTATTAAATCTGTTGTTATAGATTAAGTTGAAAGGTTCTTGGTCAAATTCCAGTTTCCACATTATAAGAATATGTAAACTACAAAAGCTTGATTAAGCACATTGCAATTTACCTGCTGTACTTTTTAGGTTCTACAGTTGGAAGCTTGTCTGACAAATGTGAAATGTGTGTGGCTTTTTTCCCTCTAGTTATTTGTCTAGTGATTATTAATAATCAGGCCAATGAAGGAGTTATTTGGCATAACACTAGGGTTCCTATGATAAAGCATAACTTTTTATTAATGAGGTCAACAGAATATTCTACTGAAACTATGATAATTCATAGCTGATACCATTAACTTACAGAAAATAAGGCCTAGGACCGCTTAATAAAATTTCATCCTCTTATTTAATCTGAAAAATAACATTTTTCTTCTCAGAAAGTCTGAACTTATATCTGCTTAGAAAAACAACAAAAATTATGATTTAGCTAATACTGATTTCTGAATTTTTAACATAGCTATACATTTTAATTTGGACTATGGGAAAATAGGCTAATGACAACTCTTACAGTTATATCATCAAATAACTTCCCAAATAAAACCTTAACAAGTGTAAGTATTCTTAAGAGTTCTTGCAGAAGACAAGATTAGAAGTTGTGTTTGTTGCAGTAGACTTCTAGAATTTTCATTAATATATCCTGTACTTAATCAGAGGGCCAGTTTCATGGGCATGCAACCTGTGTAGGAGTATAGGCCTCTATGTTTGGTTGTATAATCAGGCTAACTAACTACCTGATACCCTTTTTAAAGTAAGGATTGTTTGGCTTTAAGAAGATCATATATAGAACAAGTAAATTTCTTTGGAGAATGTGAGTAGGTAGAAGAAAGGCAGACTGAGGAGAAATATGGCAGCAAAAATTTCTGGGAAACTGGAAGTCAGTATGAATTGCTCAATCTGTCTCCACTACCTACGGTTCTAAACTTAAAATTTCACATGAACCTTCAGCTCTGCCCAAAGCTAATGGGTCAATGTTGTCTTTGGTCAGGAAAAACTGAAGGAGCATAGTGGCTATAGATCACATTATTCTGCATTAGGTTAATTGGCTAATAATCCTCCTTCAACTTCCTATAATATTTCTAGTTAAAGTAGTTGGGTCCCTAGGCCTTGATAACTTGTGTAGTACCTGATTTCTCCAAGATGGGGTTTATCTTCTTCCATACCCAATCTATGATAGAATTGGAGTGCTCCTGCAGGAAAGAAAGTACTTATCAGTGATGAGTACCTAAAGTGATTAAAGGGTAGGAGTCAAAGATTAACTTGTTTTTCTAAGGACATCTTAGACACAACAGTTTCTGACATAGGAACTAGCATCAGTAGCTAAGGGCATGTGTAATTGGGTAGAACCAGAGAATGCGTTACCTTAGTTACTCAAAGATTAAGTCTTTCAGACAGCAGAGTTCTCGTGGCTGCTTTTAAAATACAATGCTCCTATTTTAATAGCCAGAATGTTTCTACTGCTATATTTAACATTTATGCAGATTAGGGGAGAAAAATAGAATGCTGCCCTTTCATTTGCTTATCTTTTTGAATCTTTAGACTGTTGATATAAGAGCAAAAACAGGGTGCCTGGCTGGCTTAGTCCATAGAGCATGATCTCAGAATCATGGATTTGAGCCCCACGTTGGGCTTAGAAATTACTTAAAAAAGATAAAAAAAAAAAAAAGAAAAAACATTTTGGTATTAATGTAAAATGAAAACATTTTGGGGCTAAACTCAATACTCTTCGTGACCAACTTTTTGTATCTAAAAGCTGATGATTACCAGTTTGGCTACACAATTTTTCAGGTAATAAAACCCCAAATGCAACAGAGGAAGGAAAAATGGTGGAAAGCTTGACTTCTCTCCTTTCCTAGCTAAGGGAGGCATACTATATAAACACATTTCAAACTCAGAGTACAGTATAACTTTGTACACTATAGTATGTACGTACACACACACACAATACCCACACTTCACTTCTGACACTTCTAGTCATTAAGTGTGTGGGTTTTTTCCTCCACATGAAGCAATTCTCCAATTCTCTGTGGACAGCAGTGGGTGTCCTACAATTCAATTCAATTCTGACAATATCGACAACAGCATCGGATTCCATGGTTTAAAGCCTCAGTCCCACAAAAGTGCTCCCACTTCATATGCCAATCCCAAGCCCAGGTGGTTACCTATGCTTTGAACAACTCACTATAAATTGGAGGTTCCCACAGTCCCTTACTCGGGTTCAATTAATTTGCTAGAGTGGCTCACAGAACTCAGGCAAACAGTTTACTTAATAGATCACCAGTTTATTTTAAAAGATATACAACTCAGGAAGAGCCAGATGGAAGAGATGCCTAGAACAAAGTATGGGGTGGGGCGTGCACCACCCTCCCAGCACTCCCATATATTTACCAACCTGAAAGCCCTCTGAACCCCATTGTTTTGAGTTTTTGTGGAGGCGTCATTACAGTAGACACAATTGATTAAATCATTGGTCATTGGTAATTGAGCCAAGCTCTAGCCCCTCCCCTCTCCCTGGAGGTTAGGGGTGGGGGCAGTGCTGAAAGGTCTAGTCACGGTTCGCCGGGCAGCCAGCCCCCATCCTTACGGGCTTTCCAAAAGTCACCTCATAAACAGAGTCTCAGGTGTGGTTTACAGGGCATTGTTATGAATAACAAGACATCTTTATCTTTCTTACCACTTAGGAAACGCCAAGGGTTTTAGGAACTCTGCCAGGAATGGGGATGGAAACCAAATAAAGACTATTAAAAATCACAATATTTCAGTGGTATAATATTGAGTTATACAAGTTATACTTGCATCAATCAAACAAAAAGTGCCAGTGAAACAGTTTCTTTGTGAAAAATCATTATGTTGACAGATAAGAACTGGATCTTTGTCCTTGGAAAATGTATAGTCTGTTTTTGGGAGCTAAAACAGACAGAAGACAGCATCTACTAAGTAAGTGTTAAATAAATGCTGAGAAAATAAGTTCAGAATAGGAAGGCGAACACTGTAGACTGGGATTGAAAGGAAGAGCTTTAGGAAAAAAAATTAAAATATTTTTAGAAAATCAAACATATTATTTTTATGTTAGTAAAAGAAGTACATAAAATGTTTAAGTTAATGAAACATATGTGACCTTCCAGTGAAAGATAATGGTATCTAAAGTTACAAAAAATTGGGGCACCTAGCTGGCTCAGTCAGTAGGGCATGTGATTCTTAATCTCACGATTGTGAGTTCAAACCCCACACTGGGTGTGGAGTCTCCTTAAAAAAAAAAATTAAAGTCATAAAATGTTGCCTGTTACCCAATACTGATTCAAAAGTACAAACCAATGAAGTGAAATGTAATTTTGTCCTTAAAAAATTAAAACAGAAAGAAATTTGAAAATGGAAGAGAAATAGTTACTATATCTTTATGACTAGTTGTAATTGTCTAGTTACTTTTTTAAAAAGTCATGCTTAGGAACATAAAGATTAGAAGGTTTTACTTTGCAGAAGTAAACAAACATTGAATGTACATTGATGAGGGTTGACTTTAAACAAATTTATAGTAATGTTAGTGAAACCTGGAAAACAGATGGAATGAAGCAAAAATAAAATGAAAGAATCTAAATTATTTTAATTTTATTGAATTAACTCATAAAAGTCTATTTTTCTAATTACTCATACTAAGAAATCATGATGCTTGTTGAGCGTGCATTCAATTTACAGCGTGAAGTCAGTAATCTATCATGTTTTCCAATTTATCTTAAATTATTTTGGATTTCTAACGTAACTTCTAACACCAACACCTATGATCAAGAAAGAAAAGATATAGTATATTTTCTGTGTGGCCTACACATGCCAGTATAAAAAATATATACATTTCTAATCATGCTATTTTTTTAGTGCCTTTTAAAATGGTAATGCTTCGAAAAAAATGGTAGTGCTTCATAATCTCAGATGATAAAAACTGTATCTATCTATAGTGGCTATCATATAAGTAGATAAAAGATAACAGATTTACCCCTTCAAGTAGTTATATATAGTGATAGTATATCATATCCACTCTATTTTTTATAAGCTCAAATAATAATGACTCTTGAGGGGCACCAGGGTGGCTCAGTTCGTTAAGCGTCTGACTCTTGATTTCGGCTCAGGTCATGATCTCAGGGTCTTGAGATTAAGCCCCACATCAGGCTCCATGAGGGGTGTGAAGCAGAAAAGAAATAATGAGCTTTGAAGAAAAGATAGTAACTTCCTTGACAACAAAAGCACAAGTATATGTGTAAGTTGTAGGTATGTGTCAACGAGAGCCGTTTCCTCAGATAGGCACTAGGCTAACTCCCTCACCTCTTCAGGTGTCTGCTCTGGTCTCATCTCATTGAGACTCACCCTGATTAGCCTATTTATGAAGAAACCTATCCTCCTCCTCATATTTATAATCTCCCTTTCTCTGGTCTACTTTTTCTTGTACAGCATAAATCATTTCCTAACACAGTGTATAATTGATTATGTTTATTATTTATCATCTATCTTTTCCTGCTAGAATGTAATCTCCACATAGTCAGAAATCTTCCTCTGTTTTACCTACTGGCATGTGGCAAGAGCCTATAATAAAGCCTGAAATATAGCAATCACTCAATAAAGATCTGTTGAATTAAAATGGAATGAAAGGAATGAGACCAGAAGCAACAAAAAATCAGTTTCTATGAAGAGATAACTATACATAGCAATATGCTACTTTTTGTAAAGACAAGTTAACTGTGTTTCTTGGACGGGGCTGTTGATTTTCTATCTATAGATATGTCTATATCTATCTATCTATCTATCTATCTATCTATCTATCTATCTACTTACCTACCTACCTACCTATCTACCCACCTGTCTTTAAGGGATAGCAAATTCATAGCTAACAGAGCTGACACCAAAATCACTGGTTTATCAAACGAACTTGTGCAACCTCATTTCCTGCAGATCACTTGCTCAAAAGTTACCTTCTTAGGGAAGTCTTCACTGACAACCTTATCTAAAAGAGCACCATACCCCATTGTCACTCTCCAGCCCTTATCTTGTTTTATTTCCCCCATAATTCTTATCATTCCATAATATAATGATAAATATTTGTTTATTGTCTATCTCCAGGAAAACAAGGAACTTATCTACCTTCCTTACTGCTCTATTTCCCTGTGTTTGGATCAGTGCCTGGCACATAGTAAATATTTGTCAGCATGAATGCACTGGGAATTTGCATGCCCTCATCTTGTTCTTCATATGAGAATGATCCAATTGTTTGTCCCCAGATCTGAAGTTGCTAAGCAATCACTTGTATTGTATTAGTCTCTCACTAATAAACAAATAAACAAAGAATAATTCTTCATGCTTCATACCATATTGAGTGAGATGGTTAAAAGATTTGAACAGGTATATATATGCTACATATTATTCCATCAAATATCAATGAATTCACTTCTGAGCTGGAAGATTAAATCTTAAATCATATTAAAGATTTTATTTATTTATTTGAGACAGAGATAGAGAGAGAGGGCAGGAACAGGGGAAAGGGCAGAAGCAGACTCCCTGCTGAGCAGGAAGCCCAATGTGGGGCTTGATCCTAGGATCCCAGGATCATGACCTGAGCTGAAGGCAAACACCTAACTGACTGAGTCACCCAGGTGCCCCTAAATCTAAAATCATATTAAATAAAAGTTTTAGGTTTATTCTTTGCTCTTTTCTGGGCGAAACTATCAATTTTATTGAATTTGAAGTAAACACACTGATCTAAAATTCTGTGAAATTTCGTTTGACTTATAAACTTAAACAAGGCCAGTGTAAAAAGCAAAGAGATAGTTTAGACCCCTTTGCTCTTTAATCCTACTTTTTGGTTTAAAATCTGGGCTGGGTGACAATAGCAGAATTGAATGACATAGCTGCCTGTCTTTGTAATGGATGGCAAATGTAAAAAGGAGCAGGACTTTAAAAACTACATTCTGTAAAGGGTGTTGCGTACTTTGCTGTCTGGACCCCAGAATCTTCACCCAAACTGTCAGTTATGGATACACCTCTAAAATACTTGTAAGGATGTTTCAAATCTCAGAAATGTATAAAGTTCACAAAAGAGATTGATGAAGAATTAGAGAAATCACATTTTTTATAAAACTTAAGCATAATTTTTTTAAAGATTTTATTTACTTATTTGAGAGAGAGAGAGAGAGAGAGAGAGGAAGAGGGAAAAGCAGACTCCCTACTGAGCAGGGAGCCGGAGGGAGGGCTCCATCCCAGGATCATGACCTGAGCTGAAGGCAGATGCCCAACTGACTGAGCCACCCAGGTGCCCCAAGCATAAATGTTTTTAAGTATTTGTCTTCAAATACTTAAAATGCTTCAAACTCTTAAGAGAATAAATAAGAAATGTCCTTCTTATTTTCAATAACTATCCCCAAAAATACTAGGTAGAACTTCCTTTTTTTCAGAGGGGTGGCTCCTTTAGTGATACCATACATATATACCCTATGATTTTCAGCCACTTTATTAAAACTTAACAATCTAAGATTAAAGAATCAGTCTTGTTAACTTGAAAGCTTCAACCTCTAGCTCAATTCAAAACTCTTCTCTCGGGGCGCCTGGGTAGCGCAGTTGTTAAGCATCTGCCTTCGGCTCAGGGCGTGATCCCGGCGTTCCGGGATCGAGTCCCACATCGGGCTCCTCCGCTGGGAGCCTGCTTCTTCCTCTCCCACTCCCCCTGCTTGTGTTCCCTCTCTCGCTGGCTGTCTCTCTGTCACATAAATAAATAAAAAAAGTCTTAAAAAAAAAAAACTCTTCTCTCATTCTTCCACCTACCCACCAACCCCAACACAGGTAAAGCTCTAGTGACTTGGAGGGAGTCGGGGAATATCTGGCTTTCAGACACCTGTTTTTCCTTCCTCTTCTATATATAGTGCCCTTGTTTATGGCAAAGAGAAGGGACAAAGGAAAGGGCAAAGGCTTCCTTACTTGAAAGAAGAAAGGGCAAATGTTTCCTTACTTGACTGGGTAAGAATGCAATCTTCATTGACTGGATATTGGTAACGTCTATGTGACAGTGTCGAAAAGCTGTGTTCCAGCTTACTGGACCACTTTCATTCTTGCTGCAATGGTTCCCTCTTGCTGTAGTCGGCCCTCATACTGACAAAATGGTTTAAGCCTTTCCTGGGATTTGTACCACCCACAGGAAACTTTATTATTCTTGCCACACTAAAGGATGGGCATAGAGCTACTTCCCTGCTGTCCTGCTGGCCTCTCAGTCTATCATGGTTCAAATCCTCTTTCTCCTCCAGCACTCTAGATGAGAAAGTCCTGAGGCTAAGCAAATGTCCAACAGAGAAAAGATATGTGTCTCCCCCCATTTTAGAAATCCAATCTTTAGAAGTGACTCTCTTCAAGCACTCTTCACCCCAACTACATGTTGGGAACAGCTTGTCCATAAACACTTTCTCCAACAGCTATCCTTTCTCTCTCTCTCTTTTTTTTTTTTTTTTTTGACTAAGAGTAGATAGGAGTGGTAGTGGTGGTGATAGGCTGGTTGTGGCACTCAGTTAATACTGTGGGGTTTTTTAAAGTTATTTTAACCTACAATGGGGAACATTGTTGTAATTTATCTATAAATATTCAGCTATAACTATAGTATTGTTGTGATTTTAAATGTCACTCAGTCCTTGCTTAATATATTGGTAAACCTTAGACTTAAGTGGTAAGAGAAATAGTTCTTATTTGGTCCTCTTCAAAACAACTGCAATATCCAGTTCATATCCCATGCCAGTTCCTTATAACAAAGTTGATGGTGGAGAATCCTCAATCTCTGTCTACAGGAATTCAAAATTGAAGCCATTCAAGTATTTTCTTAAATGTAGTTAGATAGTTCATGGTTTTGTGAGGCATTAAGTTTTAAAATCAACTAAGGCACTTTGAGACACATGTATTAGCATGTTAAAAATTCCAACAAATGTTGCATTAATGAAACTTCTTTTACTTGGTTTAACTCAGCATTCCCTATGCTTAATTTACAGTAGAATCCTTTTTTTTTCACAGAGTACTTACCAGTCTCTCATGAAACTAGTCTGAGGAACCCAGTTTGGATCCTCCCTCCCTTTCTTCTTTTTCCTCTTAGTAATTTTTGTGTCCACAAGGAACTACATAAATCTATGCTTCTTCAACTTAAAGTTCTTCAACTTAAAGAAGTCTACTAAGATGTCTGTTATTGGTTCATTCAAAATAGAGGCTTTTTCTCCCTCCTCTGCTACTATAGTAAGAGTTAAAAACAACAACGACAACAACAAAGAAAAAAAGAAAAAGAGAAAAAAGATTCCTTGGCTTTTAGCAGGAAAAACTAGCTTTTGGGATGAGGCTACCAGAAAAGGTCTTCTCTCCTATTTAGAAGTCTTATGTGTTATGATTTCTTTTTATGCTACACTATCAAATATCTCCTTAGTAGCAGCTGCTGAACTTGTAAATGAATAATTGGCTGTTTATTTGGGTTTTGCCATTTAACTATTCTATGCCCACTTCTGTGGGTTATGCTTATGAAGACTGATTTTCTAATTGTAGGCTGTTTCATTAAAAGGAAAAGAGAAGGTACGGAGATAATATTTTTCAAAGATCACCATCATCACCAGTCAAAGGTTTAGCAGATGGCGCAACTTTTAAAATCTAGAAGCTAGCAGGAACTAAACTTACATTGATGAAATACAAGTGTTTTGTGACATATGGTGTATGCCTCTATTCTAAGCAGTCTTTTATTTATTTTTATTTTTTTTTAAGATTTTTATTTTTAAGGAATCTCTCCACCCAACATGGGCAAACTCACAACCTGGAGATTAAGAGTTGCAAGCTCCACCAACTGAGCCAGACAGGCACCTCCCCAGGCAGCCTTAAAACACCTTAACTGACTGATTATAAGTTCTAGCTACTTCATATAGAGTTATATGAAGTAACTTCATACAAAGTTACTTGAAAATTACTGTAAATACTTGATAACTATCTTCTTGTAAACAATGTCTCTAAAAAGTCATCGGCCTTTTAAAAGCCTGTTAGTAATTGTAGAAAGGATATCATCACAGAAACTGAAAGATTAGCTAATATGTTTATTTTGAAAACCCCACTATTTAAAAAATTATTCTTACAGTAGCAAAGTATAACATAATCAGTACTTGGTGCTATGAAATGTAATAATTTAAGAATATGTTTCAATTCCTACCTTACCTACTTTTATTTCTCAACAGAAAACATGTAACAGCCAGCTAGCACATTTATGTCTGTTGTCCTTTTTTAAAATGGCTGTATATATTATCTATCATTTTTTTGCATTTTCCCCTTTCAGATGCTGCCTTAATAATTAGCTTCCCTATTTAAAATTCTTAGATTACATGTAGTATATCACATAAAAATATCATTACAGCAACTACTATTTTATAATTGTTTGCTTCTTTCTACATTATACTAAGATTTACAAAGATCATCTCATAAAAATTTTAACAACCCTGAAAGGCATGGTAATATTTCTAGATACAATTTTCAGGTAAACCAAAACTGAGGCTTGGAGAGGTTAAGCATCTTGTCCAAGGGACCTCAGCTTGCATGTGTTTTAGTAGGATAAAATTCGAGCTCTGAACTATTCTAAAACCCCAAGCTCTTAACCTTTGCTTCTCAAATCCTCGATGATTCAGTAATATATTCTTGAATATTTGTGATTTCTCATCAAAAACCTTAAGTTTTGAAATCTCACTTCAAAAATAATGCAAAAATATAACTATACTTTAGATCACAGGGAAGACCATTATATATACTTTCACCTGATTTGAATGCCAGGTTTCTGTGTTTATAACTGAGTTAGAGCCAAGTTATAAAACTTAAATTGCCCTGGGCTATAATAAAGAATAAAAACAAACAAATGAATGATGCATACATGCCAGATAAAGGTCAAATACTGAGACTGCTTGGTTCTGGAACGAAGATTAAGAAAAAAAAAAAAACGTGGGGCGCCTGGGTGGCAGAGCGGTTAAGCGTCTGCCTTCGGCTCAGGGCGTGATCCTGGCATTATGGGATCGAGCCCCACATCAGGCTCCTCCGCTAGGAGCCTGCTTCTTCCTCTCCCACTCCCCCTGCTTGTGTTCCCTCTCTCACTGGCTGTCTCTATCTCTGTCGAATAAATAAATAAAATCTTTTAAAAAATAAAAAAAATGTAACAGAGAAAACTGGTGGGAAAATTGAATTATCACATAGTAATATAGGTATTCCAAATTAAAACAAATGTGTGCTGTATTAATTTCTAATGACTTGCAGTGATGATTTAGGCTCAGCAAAACAATATTGTTTTTTTTCTGTTACATTAAAATTAATGTTATTAATTTCAAATATTTTAGTTTAATTTCTATTATTTCTGGTTTAAAAGTTAAAAAAGAGCTATCAGCACAGATTTACACCAAGTTTTCTATGTTCATATAGCACATGTTAGGGTAACTTTATAATAAAAGTAAATTATCATATTGGGAATACACAAAAATTCTTTTAAGGTGTTCCTGCATCATTCAAGATTGAGCAACAGTACTATATAATCCGTATGGCTGGCGCATAATAGGAACTCAGTAATTGTTAGTTGAACCAGAATTTTAATTATCTATGCGGGTTCTCCATATTTATTCATTTGTTGATTCAGCCAAACTATCTTAGAGTTTCTTTCTCATAATAAATGCACTGAACCCACAGTGAAGTTTTTAAGTCTGACTTTAATTTAGAAGTGGTTTTATATCTATCTATCTATCTATCTATCTATCTATCTATCTATCTATCTACCTATCTATCTAGTAGGCTCAGCGTGGAGCCCAGTGTGGGGCTTGAGATCAAGACCTGAGCTGTAATCAAGAGTTGAAGGCTCAATTGATTGAGTCACCCAGCTGCCCACCTAACAGTGAATTTTAGTGGTTCTTAAGAGTTTTTCACTAGGGAGGGGCGCCTGGGTGGCACAGCGGTTAAGCGGTTAAGCGTCTGCCTTCGGCTCAGGGCGTGATCCCAGCGTTATGGAATCGAGCCCCACATCAGGCTCCTCCCCTACGAGCCTGCTTCTTCCTCTCCCACTCCCCCTGCTTGTGTTCCCTCTCTAGCTGGCTAACTCTATCTCTGTCAAATAAATAAATAAAATCTTTAAAAAAAAAAAAGAGCTTTTCACTAGGGAGCACTTAGAGAATTTTATGAAATCTGTGGGCTCTTTCCCACTTAAAAAAAAAGTGTGTGTATATATATATATTTATATATATTTATTATATATATAATATATACTTATAGACATACACACACATATACATATAAAATACATACTATTATAAACTACATTTTTTTTTTAAAGAGAGAACAGGCTGTGAAGGTGGAAATAATCTGTATAATCAAATGCAACCTTTCTTAGAGCCTCCATTTCCTCATCTGTACAGTGTGAATACTAACTACCTCATGTTATGCAGCTTAGTGAAATAATGTAATTATGGTGCTTGCAGTTTAGTAGATGCCAAATTAAGTGTAGCTATAATTATTATCAGGCCAATATTGACCTCCTATTTTATCTCTAATTACTGTTTGAGGTTTTCTTGTGCTGATTGGTTTGTTGCAGCTATTTCTAGTTTCTAAGAATCTTATATTCTTCCCACTGGTTACCTTATTTATTTGGTTTTTCCTTGTACGCTACCTATTTTTACAGATAGTAATCCACAAAAGCACTGGAGGGTAATAACATCTTTAATGTTTGGGTCAAAATACTAAGCAGCTTTAATGTTGCTGTGATCCATTGCAAACGTGATGAATAATAAACAGAAATTCAATATAAGGATAAGGATATTTGAAGGGCAAAATATGGCTTACAAATTTAAATTGGAGAAGATCTGCTACATACCTGTGGCATACAAGAAAATGGAGGAAATTATACTACTATACCTACATCACATAGTTTGAGAATTACATGACAATAAAACACAGTATGTGGCACATACCTGAGATTCAATCACATTTGAATAATGAATAATAAACGGATACCAAGTCAGAACAGAACAATATATTCAGATGAGGAAGCATTTATTCTATTATCCTCAAAACCGGTCACATTAAAAGCATCCTTTTATGTTTGTATCTGGAAAACAATTCTACAAGGATACAGAAAATTTACGGAGTTCAGAAAATGCCATGAAAATAATGCAAAACTTTCGAAACACAATTATAGGAGAAATTCTTATATAATAAACCCTAAGGGACTGTCCAAATTCCTTTATTTTCATTGTCATTTTGGTATTTTTAAGTATCAAATATTGCATGAAATGTAGAGGTAACAGGTTGAAGATAAATTTGTGTTTGAGATAGTCACTGTGGACGTCATAATGAGGTCTCACAAAATGCTTAAGTTTGATTCTCTAGTATAAAATGTTTTTATAAATAAACAGTAATATCTGTACAGAATATCTTAATAAGTGATCTTAAAAAGAATACGTACAATGGAACATATCCCCCTCCCAAATTATGGCATTATTAGAGATGCTGGTCATTTACCATCACAATGACTCATTTTAAAGATTTTGTTTAGTTATTTGAGAGAGAGAGAGCATGTATGTGCAAGCACACACACATCGAGGAGCGGTGGGGGGGAGAGAGATAAAGAGACTCCGCACTGAGCACAGAGCCCCATTCGGGGCTCTATCTCATGTACCTGAGATCATGACTCATTTTAGAATGGTAAATGCTTCAAGTACAGTAAGTTCTATTTTTTTTTATGAAAAGATTTTATTTATTTATTTGAGAGAGAGAGGGAGAACACATGAGTAGGGGGAAGGGCAGAAGAAGGAGACTTCTCGCTGAGTGAGGAGCCCAACATGGGGCTCGATCCCAGGACCCCGAGATCATGACCTGAGCCAAAGGCAGATGCTTAACAGACTGAGCCACACAGGCACCCCTGTTCTATTTTTTTCCTGTTTTTTTTTTTTTTAATTTTTAGATCTTATGCTCTATTTTATGAGATTTTAAAAAATATGCACAGAAGCTGAGTTGATGATCCAATAACTTCATTTTCATTAGTTCTACTGAATTTGTCACACACTGGGAAGGTGAGCTAAAGGCTTTATTCCCTTTGTATTTTGAAAGGTTTCAGAGTTGAACACTAGTATATTTAACTTGTTGCTGAGCTCTCCTAAACCCTGGCAACTTAAGGCATCCTGGTGTATGTATTAATTAGTGAACTATTTATTCCTCTTACTGAACAGACTTGTGACAACCATTTTGTTTGAATGAAACTGGTATGGGGGTGCCTGGGTGGCCCGGTCGGTTGAGCAACTGACTCTTGGGTTTGGGCATAGGTTGTGATCTCAGGGTCATGATATGAGGCCTGGCATTGCGGTCTGTGCTCAGCAGGCAGTCTGCTTGAGATTCTCTCTACCTCTCCCCTTGCCCCTCCTGCTCGTTCTCTAAAATAAATCTTTAAATGTAACTGGTATCATAGGTACTCACAGAAAATTTCCAATGCAGTTTTAGAGAACTAAATTAACTGTTCATATTTAACCAGGTAACTGACAGAGAGTTCCCTTATGAAACAAAATGTTTCTCAATTATTAACCAAGTTACTTACTTTTGATTTAAAAAACTACTGTTTCTCATGTATACTGAATGTGTATAATTTTTTGTGCCAGACTTTTGAATGTTTTCAAGCACTGTAACGTGTGATGGATGGTTAGAGGCAATAGTATATTAAGGTTTCTACTTAACCCTTTCAGGAATGAAATATATATTTTTTAAATTTAATTTTTAAGTAATCTCTACACCCAACATGGGGCTTGAACTTACAACCTGGGGATCAAGCGTCACATGTTCCACTGACTGAACCGGCCAGGTGCCCCTGAACTGCACCTCTCTAAAAAAACTTTTCCGGTGTTATGATTTTGCCAGCACTCAGTACTGTGGTGGTCCAGATGTAGGTTTATATACTCATTTTTTGTTTACTTCTTGTACTTTGCAGCATGCTCTACACATTTAGTCCTTAAAGGGTTTCTTTTACAAACTCCGTGGTATAACATTTATTAGCAAGATAGAAAACTGAGCAAGTTTATACCATAGTTTTGTAGAAAAAAAAATCTGCTAAGTTCTCATCCATGAACAATTCGCAGTGTGGGCTGTTTCAAGGAATAAAAATAAAATCCAAAAACAAAAAAGCAATGTAAAAATTTTAGGTTAAACATAAAACAGTTCCTGAGAGCAAGATTACTGAATAGGACGGAATCAGTTGAAGTGGGGGCGGGGGGGCGATTTAGATTGCTTCTCCCAGGACCGAGGTTTTCTTGGGATCTATATATTTCATAGTCTTTATTGTTTCAGTGTCTTCATAATCTTCATTTTCTTTTATACTGAACGTATTTTCACTTCAAGTTCCTCAGTTACAAAACAGGTTAACATTCAGCATTTGAATGGCTATCGCTAAATCCATCACTATTTAAAAAGCACAGATAATTCTTTCATCAACCTATTGTGTGTATGTATATATATTAATTTCATTTCTGCTATCATTTCAGTACTTAATCCCTGTTTCTCTTTTAAACAGATTTCAGTTAATTTTTCACGGCCAGAAAAAATGTATTGGCTCATTACATGTGTTTTATTCATTGAATCTTGAAACTTTTGGGGGAGTTTACTTTTTTAAGTGAAAGCTACTTTATAATTCATACATAGAGTAATTGGCATTATTAAAAAAACAGCTTAACCATGCATTTAAACATTCAACAACTGATGTAGTTGAGTAAGAAAGTAAAAAGTATTTTGTTGATTCTTTTGCATGATGTGGGGAAAAAACGTTTATTGTATAACAGTGATTTGAATGGGAAAAAATTACATCACGTTATTTTTTGTTGAAGATTTATTTATTTGACAGAGAGGTAGAGAAAGAGGGAGAGCACAAGCAGGGGGAGCAGCAGGCAGAGAGAGAGAGAGAAGCGGGCTCCCCACTTAACAGGGAGCCCAACTCGACGTTCGACCCCAGGACCCTGGGATCATGACCTGAGCCAAAGCCAGACACTTAACTGACTGAGCCACCCAGGCGCCCCTATATCACGTTAATTTAGACATGATTTATAAATAATTTAAAGTAATTATCTTTGCAAGATGACAGTGGTGATGTTAGGTGATAAAAGTGGGTAAGATAAAAAATATACTACAAATGATTCTACTTTTTAAAGATTTGTTAGAGAGAGAGAGAGAGAGAGAGAGAGCACGCACACCCGCTTGTACACACAGTGGGGAAGGGCAGAGAGAGAAACTAAACAGACTCTGCGCTAAGCACGGAGCCCAGTGTGGGGCTGTATCCCATGATCCCATGACCCCGAGATCACGACCCGAGCCAAAACCGAGTCAGATGCCCAACCGACTGCGCCATGCAAGTGCCTCTATTTAACTTTTTTTTTTTTTTTCCTTTTTGGTACTGACTAAACCTTGGGAATGGATTGATTAGAAGTGACTTATTAAAAGCCATCTATCAACATTTCTACATTCTGCATTTTAAAACACTCCAAAATCTGCCACCTTATTCTACATAAATTCCACTAGCTTCCTTCTGCTTACCTTACTCTAGTTTCTGGTTCTAGTTTCTGGCCCATGCTCACTTCTGCTTCTAAGCTGGCCCAAATTGTTCTGTGTTCCCCAAAAATTTATACGGTACTAATTCCCAGTAACTCAGAATGTGATTGTATTTTGACAGGAGCTTAAAAAAGGTAATTAATGTTAAATGAAGTCATATGAGTATATCCTAATCCAATATGACTGGTGTTCTTACAAGAAGGGGAAATCTGGAAACAAACTCACATATAGGGAGAATACCATGTAAACTTATGAACAGAGCCATCTACAAGCCAAAGACAGAGGCCCTTGGGGAAAAACCAACTGTCTCAGACTTCTAGCTCCCACAACTGTGAGGAAATGAATTTGTTGTTTAAGCCACGCAGTCTGTGGTACTTTGTATGGTGGCCCTAGCAAATACAATCTGTCTTTGCTCATGTTATTGCCCTCACTGAAAATGTCCCTTCCTTTCATCCACATCTAACCATTCAACATGGAATTTAAACAGCCACTTGGTGAAATTATCCCTGACACACCAGTCCTCTTTTTTTTCCCCCCGATCTAACAGAGAATTAGGCTGTACTACAGATTTTAGCAGTTCCTAGCACATAAAGTAGTTGCAAGGATTTCAGGAGTTAATATAGGTAAAATGCTTACAACAGTGCCTGGCACGTAGTGAATCTTAAGTGTTTGCTACATCGGTTGCTGCTATTACTATATCTTAATTAGAAGGTATAATACACAAGAATTGGTAATTATTTGTGGGGATAGGACAGAAGAATAAAGATCAGGCTCGGCAAATGAGTATGTGATATTATTACCCAAATTATCGACTTGTTTCTATAAAGAGAGAAGTGGCCTTTTAATTAGAATTATACACAATTTTTATTCTATGGAAATTAAAAAACTATTAAATAGAAATAATGAAATAAAAATAGCTGTAAATGAAAATACTTCTGCAAGGCTGAATTAACCCTTTGTGCATATCATGTTAGATCTTTGGGAGACTTACAAATTTTCACAAAACTGGAATTACAGTCGACCCTTGAAGAACACAGGTTTGAACTATATGGGTCCACTTATACATAGATTTTTTTCAACAAATACAGTACAATACTGTAAATGTATTTTCCTTATGATTTTCTTAATATTTTTTCTCTAGTTTGTTATAATACAATACACAAAGCATATAACATACAGCACATGTGTTAACTGACTGTTTATATTATCAGTAAGGCATCTGGTCAATAGTATGCTTCAGTTTTCGACTATGCAGGGGAGGAGGTTAGGCGCCTCATCCCCTGCATTATTCGAGGGTTAAGTCTACATTTTAAATTCTCTCTTCGCATTCAATATATCATGTCAGTGAAATTTTCTTCATTTTTTTTGAAGTTTTATTTAAGTAATCTCTATATCCAACATGGGAGTCTAACTCACGACCCTAAGATCAAGTCAAATACTCTCCAGACTGAGCCACCCAGGTGACCCTCCTCCACATCATCTTTAATGGCTGAATACTGTTCTATGTATGTAGCTTAACTTATTTAACCAATATCCTCATAAACAATGCAATAGTGAATACTCTTGCAATCAAATTGTTACACATATTCTTATTTCCTTGTGATACATTTCTAGAAGAGGAATTGTACGGTCAAATGCACATGCTCAAGGCTTCTGATACATACTGTCGAACTGCACTCTAGAAGTGTGGGGATTTATATTCTCAGACACTTAAGAAGCCCTGTTTCTCTGAATCCTTGCCAGTATTATCAAGACATAATTACTTGTCAAAATAACACCTGAAGACCAAATTAATGTATAACACATTATATCACTCATAAGCCAGACTATTAAACTTTTATATTACTGTTCAAAGCTTAAGATTCTTACCTACATTTTACTTTTATTTTTTCAAGATTTACTCATTTTATTGAGAGAGAGAGTGTGTGTGTGAGTGGGAGGAGGGGTAGGGGGAGAGAAATTCAAGCAGACTCCCCACTGAGCATGGATTCCCAACACAGGGCTCGATCTCACAATCCTGAGATCATGACCTGAACTGAAATCAAGAATTGGACGCCCAACCAAGCCACCTAGGCACTTCTCTTACCTACAGTTTAGATGAAGAATCTGAGGTCCAGTAAGTTACATAATAAATCAGACCGCTACGGAGTGGGAATTTCTGCCCCAGATATGATATTGACCACTCTTATGATCTGTCAGTATGCCTCACCAATTAAGCTGTTTTTCATGTAATGGCCTTATCAATTTCCCAGAAGAAAAGTATACGTCTTCATTAGGTTGGAAGCTAGCATATTCCATTAGTTTAGCCCTATTTTTCCTAGCTGCTTCCTAGCTTAGATTTTACACATAATGTGAAGGAAACTTTTCAAGATATTTAAAAAGAAAAAAAAGATTACCTAATCTTGGATAAGAATCTACTTCATTCATTCATTGGTTTATTTATTAATTGCCTCATTTATTTAACATGACTTACCTAATGTCTACTATGTGTGGAGAATAATGCAGTGAGCAAAACAAATCTACTCCCTGCTCTTGTGGAACTTAAATTTTTAGTAGGATGAAGGGAAACAGATAATAAACAATAAAAATAATGATAAATTACAACTGCTATTAAAAAACAGAGTAAGTGGGAAAAGGAGCTACTTTATGTATGGCGGCCAGAGAAGGCCTGTCAGAGATGATTTCTGAGTTAAGACCTGAAGGATGAGAATGAGTTAGCCATATAGACATAGAGAAAGTACATCCCAGGCAGGAAAAAAAAAAAAAAAAAAGCAAGTGCAAAGGTCCTGAGATGGAGTCCCAGTTAAGATTAAATTCAGTTGAGAACAAAAGACCCTAAATAGTGCCTTTAATAAGATAGAAGTTTACTTTTCCCTCACATCAAAATCTGAAAGTAAAGAGTGTGTAGGACTGGTATGGTGCTCCACAAGGGGCTCAAGGATCCAGGTTTCCACCAGTTTTAGATTTTGCCTAGAGTCCAAACTGACAGAGTTCCAGGCCATCACATCCATATTCCAGGGTTCATGATATTAAGAGGATAAGAAACGAAGGACTGAAAGTGTGCACCAACTGTCTCTTAAGGATGGTATTAAAGGAGTGTCACATGACATATCTGCTTATATCTCACTGGCCAGAACTACCACATGGCTACAGGGAGGTTGGAAAACAGTCTTTATTCTGGACAGTCATGTGTCCATGTCTATTAGTATTAAAAAAATGGAGAAATTTTAGCGACAACTAACAGTCTCTGCTACAGACCAGAAAGAGGTTGGTACATGACAGAAATAGAAAGGAAGCAACCAGAAGGGGAAGAACAGAATGAAGCTGGATTACATATACTTAGAGGCATATTCAGTGTTTTAACACACCATCTTACAAAGTAGAAGAGAATGCTGAAGAGGCAGGAAGGAACTGTTAGGGGTAGGGTAGGAAAGCACATACAGAGGTGTTGTTCCTCCTCGAATTTTCCTGAAGTAAAAAAGAGTGAAGCAGAATATTTAATGAAATGAATAATCGGGCAAAACATTTTCTACCGGCTACATCAGCACCATTCGGAGATTAAATTAATTCACACAACATTTACTAATATGTAAAAATACCTTGCATTCTGTAAACATAACAAAGTCACCTTTCGTTTTATCATATGTTTATTTTTCTTGTTATTTAAGACTGACAGATGCCCTCTGCCCTTCAATGATAAATTTAAAACTGGGTTACAGTGAGTTTTGGAGGAAAAGGTGATTGTATAAAAGAAACCAACAAAAGAAGTAGAAATTTTATTTACTCCAAATGGCTTGTACTTCACACTAAGTTCAATCATTCGAATAGAAAATAAAATAACAGTTCACTTTATGAAACTACACAATTCAAAACACACATGCAATGACTCTTTTTAAGTCCAAAAATTTCGAATAGTAACAAAAAGGGAAGCGTTTACCGATATACAAACGAATAAAGAGATTATTTCAAAGAACGTAAATTTAATTTTGAGTGACAATTGTTTTTCTGAAAAACAGAGACTTCACTCTACTGAGGTTTCCACCAAAGCCACGATAATTTCAAAGGGTCTTGCTCACAGCCCAGCCGGTCACTCAAGCTTAGGTGGGGACTGGGGAGTAGGAGCGAGAGAAAGTGCTACAAATCTAACTTTGCTAGCGCAAGCTCATTCAATAGTGCTTTAAAAACTTGCTCCCCAATAAGCTCCCTCCCACCAAGAAAAAAAAAAAAAAAAAGGAAGGGTGGTGAGAAGAAAATACCAACGGTTTCAGCAGAGGGGAACTCACTTCTCAGGAGGTGATGGTGACGTGCTGCCAGTCCCTGGAAGTGAGTGCACAAGAACCGGAGGTTGCGGGTGCTGAGGGACGAAAAGGGGACAGCGATCAGTTTTGCTCCAGGTGGTGGCAGTCGGGGGTGGGGTAGGTGTGGGGGCCCTTCCAGGCGGACGTGGGAGGGGCGTGGTGTCGGACACGAACACAAACACAAACACGCTCCGCGTCCCCAGGGAGGGCGGGCCGACGCCACCTCACCATTCCCCGCCCCTGGACCCCGCGGCCCGCCACGGACCCAAGGCCCGTGCTCAGCGCAGAGCAACCCGGCCCCAGGGGAACTGTAGCGGCCGCAGAGGCCCTGCTCGTTTTAACGGCTGCGAAGAGGCTACGCGCCTCCCAGTGAGTTGGTGGGAGACATGCTGGAAGCCGCGGAGAAAAAGGTGAGGGAGTGAAGCGCTTCTCCCCACCCCTTCTTGAACGCGCGGGAAGCGGTCTACCCACCCCAACCCTGTCCCGTTGGCAATCGCCGCTCCCACCTTCCGCCGCAGCCTTGAGTGAAGCCGGAACGACGGGGGTCACGGCGGGGGTCAGAGGGTAAAGGTCTTGCTCCCAGCAGCCTCCGCGGTGGATACGTCGCCATCTTGGATCCGCGGGACAAGAAAATTCATGCGGTGAGTTTTTGGCAAATTTTCGGAAGTCTGGCAGCGGGGCGCGCGGCGGGGGCGGCGGATTCGGGGCCCCCTCAAGGCTGGGGAATGCCTCGGGGCCGGTCCGGCCGCGCCCGGGGTCCGCGGGCAGCGTCCTGGCCCGCCGCTTCCCGTTGCTTTTGTCTCGGCTCCAATCGAGAGAGGGAGAGCGGAGCGGGCGGGGAGGGGGGGTGGCGGCGGTGGAGGAGGGAGGGGGTGTGTATGGGGAGGGTGGTGGACGGGACGTAAAGCGTCGCTGTACTTGGGTGGCTGCAGCGGCAGCCCTGGATCCTAGGCCTGGTCCCTTCGGCGGGAGCTGAGGCTTCCCCTAGACTCTGCTCCGCCGGGCTCCCGCCACCGCGGAGGAGCCGCCGCCGCCGCGCTGCTTCCTGGGGAAGAAGAGAAGGCGGCAGCAGCGGTGGCCGAGGAGCCCAGGTCCGCTTTAGACGGGGCTGCCGCGTTCCCAGCAGCTGCCGCGGTCTCTGGCTGTTCACATTTTCTCAGTACACCCACATCACCTGCGATTTGCGTGTGTGTGTGTGTGTGTGTGTGTGTGTGTAATAGATGGCGGGGGGCGGGGGAGACGGACTGGGGACTGGCTAACGGGCCTCAGGAGCCCCCAGGCCCTAGGATGCCAAAGGGTATGGTTGATGGGATGAGGAGGAATGCAGCTGTAATGCTTTCTCTGCCACGGCACCAGGAGTGTGAAGCTTGCGTGGAGTGATAGAGACTGAGACGGGATAGTCCTGGGGCGGCGGAGGAACCTGAGACGCTTCTGTTTGTGAAGTTGCCAGTCCTAGGTTTCTACTTCCGCCGGGGCCTCTCCACCTTGTGCTGTCTTGGGTCTAACTTAAAAAGTTTCACGGAAGAAATGAGTGGGATTGAAAGGTCCTCCTAGTTTTTAGTTGAAGCTGTTGTCAATCTAGGAGAGAAAGCCTCTGACTCTTGTTAACTGTTAGTCCTCAGCGAATGAGGATTCTAGTTTTCTTTTATAAAAGCACTTCCAAAGTTTTAGAATTTGCATTTATTCCAGCCTCTATGGGTATGGTATTACCGCCACAAAGTCTTACATACGGGTACCACCCTCTCGGAACTTCCTTTGAATCCTAAGAGAGGCCTTCACTTTTTAACATCCAGAAGACCAAATACAACACATTCTGTTTCATTTTCATAGAACTCTTGGTCGGAGAATCTTACACCTTTCTTAATCTTCTGGACCTATTCTAGTAATTAAGTACATTGATATCAACACTTACGTTCTTGGCGAAATGGTAGAAAGTACTGAGTTAAAATCTGTTCATGAGGGAGGCTGTACCTGAATTTATTCGAGTTCAGAGTTGAACACATTTCCTGTCATGCTTGGTGTTAGGAATTTCTAGACCTAGAATCGTTAAGTGTAACTTTTGATTTGCCTTTTGAAATAGCGTAAGTGGAAATAAAGTATGGGGTATTGAATAGAAATTTCAAAGTGTCTGTTTACATACTGAGTGTAAGTTGAATTGTTAGTATATTTGATAGCAGTTATTTCTTAAACATCAGTGAGCACATAATCTTTTTCAATTTTGGAAGATAACTTTATCCCAGATTGAAAGGGTTGATTCAGAATCACAGTGGCCTGAAATGGTTAAAATGTCTGCACTGAAATGGTGAGATGTCTACATTCAGATATTTTCATTGAAATACTGCTTAATGGACCAGGATCTTTAGTAAGCCTTGTATGTTGAACTCCTCTTTAGTTTGTAGTTCTTTTGTGATAATAAATCTAAAGAAAAATAACTATATATGTAACAGACAAAACTGTTCCACTTTTTTGATTTTGTAAGGGTCTTAATTTTAAAAAGGTACTTTTCTCATTTTTTCCTAAGGGCAGTGAATTGCAGTGACTTCGGTGCATACTTTGTAATTTAGACAGGAATTGAGAAACTTTCACACTTTTTGCATCCTAATTAATGTTGCATCAATAAAAACAAATTAATGCAAGCAGAACCCCTTTATTCTAAGTATACTGTATAGAGATATCTGTAACCTAATCTGATACTCTTGGGGAATGAGAATTGCCTGTATGCTTAACCAAGCAACAAATACAGCCTTTAAAAAATTTTCACTTTCTGTAATACTTCCGTTTTAAAGTAAATTTATGTGGTGGAAAAATTAGGGCAAAATATAAGAGTGTATTTATATCCCCTTCGTTTGAGAGGTACTTGATCATGAAGATAAAACTCAGAATGATATTCCTCTTCAAGAGAACTAATTACCTGTATTTTTACTTAATAATTTTGGATGTTTAATTTACTTTTTGATTTTTCAGAGATACTTTAACTTAGTTATAACCTGAAATTTCTCTTTGTTCATAAGAAAATAAGTACTTCAGATTTATGAGTAGATTTCATTAGAAGTGCTTCTAACCTAGTTGTTCTGGTTCTTATCTCTTCGGTAGATAATGGTATTGAAGGTACTTGTATCTTAAAAGACTCTTAGCGAATTTTTCACAACCCGTGGGAAGTTATAATTTTGCCCTGTTCAGTGACAAATTTGCTTCATAAGATTTTCTGATACTATAGGAAGTAGAGGCATGCTTCACATCTATATCTATGAAATAATGAGTAGACATTAATAGACTGTAAAAATAAGTTCGTTTTTTGCTCCTTAAAAGCAGTGATAAATAGTATTTTTAAATTATGTTGAAATTTTTAACTTACAAAGTTTGTTCTATTATTACATATTTAAAAGCAAACTTTCTGTGTGTTTACTTGAATAGGCAGTGAGGACAGCTTATGCAAATAGTGATACAGTCTTAGGAAAAGATACTACTAAGTAAGATTTTGTTTGTTACCTAGACCTCTGGTGGATTTTGTAATACAAAGAAGCAAAAGAAACCAAGGTACCAGGTAGGGCAGTTTTACAGACAGAGTTAATCTGAGTTGCACTGTAATTTTTGAATATAATTACATACAATATTGATATCAAGGGATCTAGTGCTGTGATAGGAATCATTCTGGTTGAGGATACAGGTGCTTATTCTGCCTTACTAAGGATAATATCTACCTGTGATACTTAACATTGTGACTTTCACTAGGTATTTTGAAAGAGCTATAAAATTGATGTCTGTTACAGAAAGTCTGTCTTTGAAAAGAAATAGAATGGACATTAGGGTTTTCAGGTTTTAAAATTATAACCTTTACCTTGGTTTTTTTCATTGAACCTCTTCATCTTCAATTTAAATACTATGTATATTTTTTCTTGTTGCTTTAGTTTTTCTGTTTGGCATCCTTTCTTGTAAATTCTTAAAACTCCTCTCTATGACAGGCCATGCTGATATGGCTTGTTCCTTTATTTACTTTGTCTATACTTTAGGGATGACCTGTAAAAAGAATTCCCTATTGTGTTTGTCTAACAGCTTATTCTCTGAGATGCAGATGCACATGTCTTGACATATCATTTGGGGGTATGCTGCATTATGAAATAATAAAATGGTTTATAGTATTTGTTTTTTGGTAACATCTCATAGCTTACATAATATGGAAATATAAAAGAATTTATATAGGAGAAAAAATTTACCTTTTCTGGATACACTTTAATATTTTGTATATGCTTATTTGGGGTCTAAGTCTATTTAGATATAGCTAGATATTTGGGACATATTTGCTACCCGGAAAGTTTTCCTTTTTTTTTTTTTTTGCTTTCATGCATATGTTTTTGTGTGGGTGGGTGGGAGTACTTTTACTACCACTTCTCTATTGTTTGACAAACTTCTTACTCTTCAAAACTCTACTCTGGTGTCACTTTTTAAATGAAACCTTTCCTGAGTCCCCAGATCCTTCTGTTGTACTGCTTTTAGTCTTCAAACTTCTATAATTAAATATGTCATGCTGCATTATAATTTACTGTCCATCCCTATCTGCCAATAACCTCCAGTGACTGTAAGTACCTTCCTACCTAAAAGGTAGGACTTTGTTTTTTTATGTTTACATTTCTAGTACCTTCTATAGTACATAGTACTCAGTAGGTTATCAATAAATACGCAGTAAACTGAACTGGGGCCAGATCGTCTTCTGACTCCATGCTTTCAGAGTGCTGTTTCCCAGTCCATAGACCTGAAACAACAGACTGGAAAAGGGGATGGGAAAAAAGGTCCACCTTGTATTCTTTTGCTTCCTTGAATTTTTTCTTATAATTTTGCATCTAATTAATTACCTAGAGGAAGCTAGAATACCAGCTTCTTAGAGAAATGTATGTAGAGTAAGTGTAGGAAAGGGAAGGATATTAGTATAAAGTGCCTCTGGTGGAGTGTTTAAGTCTGTATTTCTTGCTGTATTTTGTATGGCTAAGGTCACTGGTTGACGGAGATATTTGGTACAGACAGTCCCAGACTTATGACGGTTAATTAATTTTACGATTTTTTGACATTATGACGGTTCAAACGTGGTACTCTTTCAGTAGAAACAGTACTTCAAATTTTGATTTTTTTTTCCCCCTGGGCTAGCAATATGCTGTACAATACTCTCGTGATACTGGGCAGAGGCAGCCATTCAGCTCCTAGTCAGCCATGCTGTCACGAGGGTAAACAACCAATACACCTAAAATCATTCTGTCCCCATACAGCCATTCTGTTTTTCCGTTTCAGTATAATATTCAATAAATAACATGAGATTTTCAATACTTTATTATAAAAGAGGCTTTGTGGCATTTTGTCCAGCTATAAGCTAATGTCCGTGTTCTGAGCACATTTAACTTAGGCTAGGTTAAGCTACCGTCATGTTCAGTAGGTTAGGAATATTAAATGCATTTTCAACATAACAATATTTTCAGTTTATGACGGGTTTATCCGGATATGACCCCATCATAAGTTGAGGAAGATCTGTATTTTTATTTACACAGTAATATATATTTGCCATTGCTTAACCACGAGCTCCTATTGGATTTGGACTTTTGAAGTTAGATTGTTTGTGTTTTTTTTGTTCACCTTTTTACTCCTAATGGTTGAGTGCTTAGTTCTCCAGTTCAAATACCATTCTCCTTATGAAAATTAGTTAAGATGACTTAATATATCTTTATTGGTAGTTTAAAGCCTAAAAAGCCCTGAAACTGATTTTTTTTTTTTTTTTTGCAAGCATGGTGGATAATTCCAACTGAAATTGGTAAAACTAGCCATAGTCTTTATTGGTCTATCTGATTTTCCAACATCCTGCTGCAGAAATGTTAATGTATTTGATTATTGGTGCTGCCTAGGCCACTCTGGGAGCTATTAGGTTATAAATGATATATACACTATTTCATCTTTTTAAAACCTGAAAAATTCAAATTCTGAGAAACATCTGCCCTTTAAGGGTTTGAATTAGAGATTGTACAGCAGTTTTGTGTCCATTTTTTGAGAGGTAGAAATCAGAGTAAATGACGCTTCCTGAATTGCATTTAGTGGAGATGCTAACATTTTACTTAAGTTTTTAGAAATCTTTTTTTATGTTTCATTTGCTTATATATTTGTCAGAGACTTTTTAATGATTGAAGACTAAAGATACAGAAAGAGGGTATATTTTTTAAAAAGATAATTTGATCCAGTACTCAGGACACCAATCCTTTCTCTGCTTTTACTGAATTGAAATGTCTTTCCTTATATGAAAATAGATGAGAACCACATTTAGTAATTTTTTATTTAGCCAAGGAATGATAAAATAAGCAAGAGAAAATTATGTGTCCTGGCAATTTAGGTAACAATGAGTAGACTTGCTTTTTTTTGAACATATCGATATGCCATTTTACCATTTATATGTTTGGATGTTGAAACAACTCCATTTTGTATCAGCATCTTGACAAAATGTAATGATTGATTATGTAGTACAGTGTGTTTGGGAGAGGAACATTTGGTTTTGTGTCATATTTGGCAGGAATGTGTTTTTGTGTTCCTTTTTACATTGTAAATTATGCTTATCCTTCATACAAATTTTGTGTTTAATTTACTGTTGTAAGAGTTTTTAGAGAGTGATATCATAACAGTATTCAATAATTAATGTCATTCAAAAGACCTGATTCCTTTTGCTTAATTTTACTACTTAATATTTTAAAAAAGGGTTTACAGCTTGCAAAGCACTTTCATATGCATCATTTCAATTTTAAGTTTATTTATTTACTTATTTATTTAAAATAATCTCTACACCTAATATGGGGCTTAAACTCACAACCCTGGGATCAAGAGTTGCGTGCTCTTTCAGTTGAGCCAGCCAGGTGCCCCCATTATCTCAACTTTACATGGTTGTCATTTTGATGTTCACTTTTTAAGTAAGTTTATATTTTAACATTAACATAGAGATAGAACAATCAAGCTGCTTTGATTATTATTAAATTTAGTAATTGGTGGGACACCTGGGTGGCTCAGTCGGTTAAGTGTCTGCGTTCAGCTCAGGTCATGATCCCAGGGTCCTGGGATCGAGTCCTGTGTTGGGCTCCTAGCTCAGCGAGGAGCCTGCTTCTCCCTCTGCCTGCCGGAGGCTCCCCCTGCTTGTGCTCACCTGCGTGCGCACTCTCATACTCTTCCTCTCTCTCTCTTTCTCACTCTGACAAATACATAAATATATCTTTTTAAAAAATAAAAGTAAATAAAATTAGTAATTGGGAATTATAAAGACCATTTTATTCTTAGATTGGACTCAGCATCTAATATATTTCTCAATTTAATGCTACGCTAATGCTACTCTATCCTGATCAGATTAAGGAGGTATAAGTGGGAGGTTTTTGTTTTTAATTGGTCATCTTGCAGATTCAGGATAATTAATACAGACTTTTTGAAAGAGAAGTAGCAGGACATTTTTTGTTTGGAGGTTGACTCTGGCAAAATACAAGAGTTCACATTTTTATTTTTTTTTTATTTTATTTATTTATTTTTTTTTTTAAGATTTTATTTATTTATGTGACAGAGAGACAGCCAGCGAGAGAGGGAACACAGCAGGGGGAGTGGGAGAGGAAGAAGCAGGCTCACAGCGGAAGAGCCTGATGTGGGACTCGATCCCGGATCGCCAGGATCACGCCCTGAGCCGAAGGCAGACGCTTTAACGACTGCGCCACCCAGGCGCCCCAAGAGTTCACATTTTTAAATATTGTAAACGTATTTATTAAGAAATGCCAGAACTTTAAATAATACTGTGTTATAATAAGAATAGGTAGTAATATTACATCACATTGATGCCACATTTTATAAACTTATTGCACAGTTACTTTGGAAGGACAGCATGTGCTGAGCAGATATGCCTTGAGCTTTGCCTTGATTTACTAGTGCACAAAATAGTGCTTTAGGGGTGTAGTTTTTATAATATGAGTGAGCATGTCTGGCCTTAGATTAGAAAAAAAGTAGAGCTATAACCTTTCTAATGCCCACTTAGGAGAAATTGTGGATGTATTCATAGACCTGTCAAGCGAACTTTGAGATCCATGGCAGAACTGTTTACCCTGGCCGCAGAGTGCAGTCTCCAAAGTGTTTAAATTTGATGTAAAATGTACGTTGGTATTCTGTGTGTATGTGCGTGTGTGTGTGTGTCACACATCCTAAAATAGATGTATATGTATAAAACAGTTGTAGTTCAGCACTTCAGTGAATCTGACCTCTACCTGCTCTTTAGGTGTTTCAGAGCATAGTTTGAAAACCACTGGACTTGATCGCTGTGGTCACTTCCACCCTAAAATTCTGTGGTTTTAGAAAGTCAAGACTTTTTCGTCTCCTTGCAGATACAGAATTCATAGAATTTACTTGTTTTTGAGTAACATTTGGGTAGAAATTGTTCAAGTTTAAATTTCAGGCTCAAGTGATTGAATGTTAGAATTATAAGTATTTTCACATAAACTCTTTAATAATTTGAGTGTTTATTCTCGTCTAGACATTACTGTAGTGCTGGGTATATATGATGGTGAACAAGAAAAGTCTCTGCCTTCATGGAGCTTACATCTTAGAGAGGGAGACAGAAAATAAACAAGTAAATAATTTCAGATAGTAATTGTGATGAAGAGAATAAAGAAGGATAAGGGTATAGCAATTGATTAGGGATGAAAGAAGGAAACCATTTTAAGTAGGGTGATGAGGGAAGGCCTTTCTCTGGAGGTAGCATTGGAGCAGAAACTGAAGGAAGAGAAAGCCATACAAAAATCTGGGAGAATGGTTTCCCAGACAGAAAGAGGGCCCTGAGATGGGGTTAAATTTTGCATGTGATAACAAGAAATTTCATCAACAGTTACTCAGTGCTTTCAGCATAAATAGGGGTAAATTCTAAAGGGAAAAAGAGATGATTAAGACAATCCTTGTCTTTCAACTGTTGAAAATACTGTGGTGGATCCAGTAATTTATAATAACTTTTATAGAAAGCTCTAGGGAGGAGGGATTATTTTTTACTAAGAGGCCATGATGTTTTCTGTATCAGATAGATTTGGGAGTCTGCCTGTATTAGTGGAAGATTATAAAGGAGAGTAAATTTTAAACTTTTTGTATTCGCATAGAATAATCAAATGCTTTAAGAGTTTTTAGTTTTGCAAAGTTGGTCATAGTAGATTTTCCTTAGAAATTAATTAGTAATGATTTTCATGTTTAATCAGGTTTCCTTGTACGGTTCAGTACACTGCCATGCACTGTTATAGGTGTGACTGAATAATTCTTGAAGTTCACTTTTTGTGGCGTATGCTGTGGATATATCTTAGAGTAGAGCAACCTTGTTTGAGGGAGTTAATGAGTTTTCAAGGAGGAGATATTTGAATTGGGTTTTGGAGGGTGAATTGGAGTTCACTAGGTGGGGGAGGGCACATGATCAGCATTGCATATACACCAAGCCTGAGCTTGGGAGAATCATGTAGGATTTGGAGAATTGTAAAGTAATCTGCTGTAGTTCTAATGGAGTTCTGGGACCTTATGAGAAGTTGGCTGAAGGAATGAACTTGCCATAGTGTGGGACACTTTTTTACATGATGAGGAATAATTAATCAATTTTGTTTTTATTTTTTGTTTTTTATTATTTTTTTTAAAGATTTTATTTATTTATTTGACAGAGATAGAGACAGCCAGCGAGAGAGGGAACACAAGCAGGAGGAGTGGGAGAGGAAGAAGCAGGCTCATAGCGGAGGAGCCTGATGTGGGGCTCGATCCCATAACGCCGGGATCACGCCCTGAGCCGAAGGCAGACGCTTAACTGCTGTGCCACCCAGGCGCCCCTCAATTTTGTTTTTAAGCACTGCTAGTGATAATCAGATTGTGCTGGGGGGTGATTTTTAGATTCCACAGTCAAAATATAATTAAAATCACGAGCTTGATGGTGTGAAATTCTTGAAGGAATATATTTTCTTCATTAGAAAAATTGAGTATTTTATTCATACTGGCAGGATCTTTAATTTATTAAGAACTGTATGACTGAAACTCTTAAGTTTCTATCTTCCAGAGAACTTGTTGTGCATATAAGCCAATATCGGTAGTTAAAAGTTTTACATTAATGGATGAGACTTGTTGCATACATTTTCGGGCAGGCAAAATTTAAATGTTGTTATTTGACATTATTTGCAGTCATGAAATTTAACATTACTTGGATAAATGAGAATAACCCAAAAAATACGAGTTAGTGATAGATTCATTCATAGGAAATGGTACATATACAGGTATCTCCTCCTTTTGAAAAGTTCCCATTATGCCACTTTGCTTTTATGAACTACCTACATTAGTATCTGTTTTCCCTAACTGAAAGAAGAGGATTTTTGCTTTATGAGAAAGGGTGAAAAATGAAAAAAGCATTTAGTTTGTTTTACATTGAGCCTTTCAGTGCGTATTCTGAGCAGCAAGAGGGGCCCTTCCCCGGGAACCACACTCAGCATCAAGCTTCCATAGCTTTGAACTGTGTCTGAGGCCACCTGGCTTTCTCTTGATTTTTTTTTTTTTTTTTGCATTTGTTAGCAAGAAGTGTCCTAAGATATCAGCAAAGCCTGAAAAAGTTTTGGGGGACTCTGGGAATGCTCAGAAATTTTTCCATACGAATTAATGATTATTGCTTCTCTTTATGGCACGGTTTCATAGGAATGCTTTACTTTTGGATGGTGCAGAAACCTGAATTAGGTTACAAATGCTTGTTTTACATTGCTTAGATACGTGTGTATGTGTATGTTCAAAATACTATATGACAGTTACATACTCATTTTACGTTGTTAGCATTATTTGTTAATTCCAAAATGCAAAAAAACCCCTCAAATGTATGTTTTTAAATAGAAAGAATTGATTTGATTCCCTAAGAATGCAGTTTGAGCAAATTAGTACTTTGATAGTATGCAAAAGTTAATGAATTTACCATTATGACTTGGAGCTGCCCAAGTTACCTAATTGTCTATTTAGTTCATTTTTGGCTGAGTAAGATGGAACTGATTATGACTCCTATTAAAGAGAGTTAAATTGTGCTTCAGTTTTACATGATGTCATTAAATTCTCTGGTACTAGCCAATCTGAATGGGAATGACCATTCTACCACTTTTAATTAACTCTCTCACTTATCCTCCCTAAACTTCAGTTTTCTTATTTGAAAAATGTGGATAAATAGATTTGATGTAAAGAATAAAGGCTCTTGTGGAGTTTTTGTTTTGTTTTGTTTTTGTAGTGGGATTGCTACTTAAAGATGAGATTCTGAAGCAAAAGAGAATTAGCCACAGTTTTTCAGAGTGCATTATATGCTCTTTTTGTGTCAAATTTGTAAATGTAAACAAGGAGAATGCAGTTTTGTTCTTAAGATTCTACACATGTTTTTCCTACGAGAAATTTCGTTTAGATGACATTGTGTTAAGGATTTTGTGTGGTACTTTGAGTAACATAAATACATCTTAACATTGCTCTATCTGAAGCTCTTGGCATGGTGTGTGGCATATAATAGGCATTTAGTAATTCCTTTGATAAATGGGTAAATGTAATGGAGAGAGCCTTAGTTTAGGTGTCTACCACTTACATCCTGAGGTATGTCGAGCTATCTGTAGCTAGTTTCTTTTCTTTGCCTCCGTTTTCATATCCTTAAAATGAATAAAATATCTTCAGATGTAGAACATCTGACAATAGAGTTATAGCAGTGTTGGTTTATGTCTCTTTTCCTTTATGCAGAGTAAATATTCCAGAATACTGGAGGAAGTTCAGAGGAAATAATTAGCATAGAAGTTATCATTTGTTTTTTTAAAGTTGAGAAACTCAGGTCATTTATTTACCTTTGAGTATATGCTCATCTTTAACAGAGGGAGATATATTGTTTTGGAAAGACTGCCACACTTGGATTCAGAAAATAGGTTCTAGTCTGGGTTCCATGAATTTATTAGCTCTGTGTTTGGGCAAATCAATTACTATTGAAGAGCCTCAGCTTTTTAGTCATTTATATATTTTAACGTTGCTGATGAGAATTGAGATAATGAAAGCAAGAGCATTTGATTAATTGTAAAGCAGTGGAAAAGTGTTATGGTAATGATTCCTGATTATTAATGGTTGTAATACAACCAATAGTTTTAAGTTGTGTGATTCATTCATTCATTTTATTTTACCTTGTGGTACTGCTGTGTCCATGTGGTTTTCCCTTTATTTTTATGTAATTAAGTATCTGGCTTATTGGACTTTTGGGAGGAGGGAGTGTGGAGAGTGTTCCTCATAGTAGGCCAGTTAATACTTGGATGCTGTTGCATGCTGAAGTCCTGATACTTTCTGTAAGTAAATACAGAAGGAAGTCTACCTCATCTTCATTTCCTCTTCGTTAAGGATGAAAGATGGTAAATGTTCTTTAGGTTATTCCATTGTTTGTAATTGTGTTTGTGTGCTTTCTCTTTATTATTGTTAGTCAGACATACTTTTGTGAACATCACTTTTCCCTACAAGTGAAATTCATTTGTAATTTACAACTAGAGCTTTGAGAGTATCAGTGCAGTAGTTTGAAACTGTTGTATGTTCTTTGTTTATGTAATGTGTATGAATAACTTTTACTGGTTTTTTTTTTCCCTTTTTCTTCCCTTAAATCTGTAAGATCTCTTGGGTACTGAGTCCTTTGAGGCATTAAATACCATATAAGGAAAGCAGTACTAAATAGTTGGAGTAGCAGAGTAAGGAAAGTGAATCATAGAGTAACGAAATTTGGAAAATGATTGTTGTTCATTGAAGGGAAAGGCATTGCTTTTACTGTCATCCTTGTAAAATTGAAATTGACTAGGAGTAACTAGAGAATTCATTTTTCAGAATAGTTTACATTCTAAATTGTATGGTAAAAGGGCTTTTATTTTTAATTGTATATGCCAGTCTTGGGTAAATAGTGTGCTGAAATTTTAAGACATGGCAAAGATAATGTAGGTTTTTTGTTTTTTGTTTTTAAGATTTTATTTGAGAGAGCAAGCAAACGAGAGAGAGCACACAAGCTGGGGGAAAGGCAGAGGAAGAGGGAGAAGCAGACTCCCTGTGCGCAGGTAGCCCAACATGGGGCTCGATCCTGGGACCCTGAGATCATGACCTGAGACGAAGGCAGCTGCTTAACCGACTGAATCACCCAGGCACCCCGAGTTTTGATTTTACAAAATTAAAACTCAGTTTTAACACTATTTCAGAAACAGTTTATCTTTATTTCCGATTTATTAATTGGCTTAGAAAAAGAAGTTAAATTCTTTTGATTTCTAAAATTATTCAAATTAATGTATTGAGAAGTTGAATTTTTTTTAAAAGAGAAGACTTGTTATAGAAATGACTTCCTTATAACTTAACGTATTTTATAACTTTGGATTCTTGAATATAGATATACATTATTATAGTATACTGAGTAAATAATGCTAGTATTTGTTAGTTTTAAATTTTTTATGAAGCAAGTAAAATGGGAGGTCATGCTAAAGGAGTCTGGTAGAAAAGTAATAATAGCAAATACTTATAGAAAAGTGGAAAATAAAGATGAGAAAAAGAAAAAAATAAAAATTAGTTGGCAATCTTGCACAGTAGAGGACTATTAACCTGGGCAGAGATAAGTGTGTGTGTGTGTGTGTGTGTGTGTGTAAAACACTATGGTCTCTTGTATTTCTACTTGATTACTAAAGTAACAGTGTGATGTGGAATATTCAAAAAATACTTTAAAGTATAAAAAGAAATGGAGAAGATCCAGAGACAACCACTGTTCCCATTTTTGTAATAGAGAAATTGGGCTGTAATTACTGTTTTGCAACCTGTATCTTTAAAAACAAATACCCTTAGATCATAAGCATTTTCCACTGTCATTCAGTATTTATCCAAAACATGATTCCTAATGGCCAGAGCATAACTGACTTAATTCCTTTGAGCATCTAATTTTATTTTGATTTTTCATTTTTATGAATGGCACTTTGGTGAACATTTTTGTACCTGAATTCTTGTTTGCTCGTTCGAATATTTCTTTAGAAAATGTTTCTAGGGGCACCTAGGTGGCTCAGTTGGTTAAGCGTCTGACTGTTGATCTCAGCTCAGGTCTTGATCTCAAGGTCATGAGTTCAAGCCCCTTGGTGGGGTACATGCCCAGTGTGGTGCCTACTTAAAAAAAAATGCTTCTATAATTGTTATTTTAAAGTATTGGAGGTAGTTCCAATGCTTATTAAGTAATTGCTATGTTTTTAGTGAAATTACTTTTCAAGCTTCGGTGTTTTCTGTAAAAGAGGCTTAATATTCACACTTAACCTCAGAGGATTGTTAGGAGTGACAGTCTATGTGTAACAGTCAGCACAGCCTATAGCATTCCTCAACTGCCCTTTCATAAATAGGCTCCTTTTCCTATAGCATTTATCATATAGTCGTTATTTGAACAATTTTGTCTCTCATTCTACCACTAGATAGATCATGAGTAAGGATCGAGTCAGCTTTGTTCACTAATATTTATTTGAAACCTTATGTAGGGCCTGACAAATAATTGTTGAATGTATGAAAGGTTATTTTCCAAAGCTTTTAGTGTTTACTTTTTTTCTTACAGCAAGGCTTTGCCAATTTACATTCTCACCAGCTATGTGTGAATTGTCTTTTTTGCTTTATTGTTAATGACACTGAGTATGGTTGTGTTAAAAAAAAAACAAACATATATATATATATGTTTTTTTTTTGGTCCTAAAATTTGAAGGCATAAACTTAGAATTTTAAAAATTTATATTTTTTTGTTTTTCAAAGAGTGGATCGTTTTTATTGTGTAATTTGTGTTTAATGTGTTTTCTGTTCATATCTTTCATTCTCAATAATAATACTAAGAATAAAAATAAGTGTAAAATAATAAAGTGTTATAATCCTGTCTCTGGTACTCTCCCAAGCATCATTTTATATATCCTGGAGGAAAAGCAAATCATATTTAATATCACACACATACGAAGTGAGGTTAACATATAGAAGTTTGATACCAAAATTCACCACAAAAGTGGTTCAAGTCGAATAAACGAATAATGTAAAAGTTAAAGAGATTTTTGCCTAATTTAATTTGCTATATCAGCAGTAAAAATGTAGCTAACACGTTATGTTAAATGACAAAATAAGGTTGTATTTTTACGATTTTCTTAGGCTTATGTTGTCTGGAGGGCTTCAATTTGATATCCCTTGTGAATTTGAAAAGAGCAAGTGGTTTGATAGTGGGGGTTAGACAAAGTAGCATTTAAGTATTAGATATTTTCTGTATGTTACTCATTTATTTAATTTATTTATTTGGCAGTTATGTATTTAACTCCTGTTATGTGCCAGGCACTGTTCTGAGAGAATATAGTATACAAAATAAAAGATAAGACATGGTAGAACGTAGTAGGGGTATGGAGAAAAAGAGACCAGGGGAGTATGAAATATGTATGGGATGCAGATTTAAAGTGGCTGGTCATGGAAGTCCTCTCCTAGAAGGTGACTGAATGAGCCTGTGGTGAGGTGGCAATCCTCTGCATATCCAGGAGAAAGACGTTCCAGGAAGGGACAACAACTAAGACCAAATGCCCTGAGAAAGGATGTCTTATGATTTGATGTTTTAAGATTGAAGAATTGCAAGGAAGTCTGTCTGACTAGTCTGGTGGGAAAGGGGGAGAATGGTAGGTAGGTGCAGAAAAGGTAGGGGACCAGAGGCTAGTCAGGAAAGATTTGTAAGCCATTAAAAGGACTTTGGCCTTAACTCTGAGTACAATGATCTCATATGTACTCTGCACAATTGGTATATAGTTGGTTGAATTCTTTCCATTTTACAGTTAATAAAGGTTCTGTAGGATAGCTTGTAGTTAACTTCTTCAAAGTCATAATAGCTAATGAGTGGCAGAACCAAGATATGAACTTAGGTCTTTGACTTCAAAGTTTATGGCTGTTTCATTACACTGTCATTCTTGTCCTAGCATATTTCTAGGGGCTTTCACTTTCCCCCTTTCCCCCCTTAAACCAGGATTTATAGTGTGGATCCAGGGCGAGTGTCCATGCATGTGTGTGTGACTGGGGAGGGACAAAAAGGCTCAGAAAACAGTTCCCTTGGTGCAAAATATATTCAAATACTTTCTATTATAAAACATGTTTTTAAACATGCTAGTCTTAATACAGTGTATTGATTTCATGGCCCACTGTTGGAGCCCATTGTTTGAAAATCACTGCACAGTTTTCTTTACAATGCCGGAAGTTCCAAATTTATCCCTGGCTCTGAATTATAAGAGTGGCTGCTTTGTTTACTTTAAGAAAAATCCTTATATCTATAGAACTAGCTCTTAGGTTGGGAAGCAACATATTATGCGATCAGATTATAAAAATATATGTATACATTTGAAAGTTCATGTATGATTTTAATTTTTCTTGCAGAAAAACTACCAACTTAGTAAGGAAACTTCAGATGGCTGAATTAAGTCTAAGAGGACAGGGCAATTAAGAACAACAGACTAGGGGCGCCTGAGTGGCTCAGTCGTTGAGCGTCTGCCTTCGGCTCAGGGTGTGATCCCCGCATTCTGGGATCGAGCCCCACATCAGGCTCCTCCGCTATGAGCCTGCTTCTTCCTCTCCCACTCCCCCTGCTTGTGTTGTCTCTCTCTCTGGCTGTCTCTCTCTGTCAAATAAATAAATAAAATCTTTAAAAAAAACAACAACAACAACTAATGCTGCTATTACTACTACTAATTTCTGTGAAACATTTATTATACAGTTTTTTTTTAAGGAATTTAATATGTGACTTAAATATTCTAGGAAGTTTTGGGGTGCCTGGGTGGCACAGCGGTTAAGCGTCTGCCTTCGGCTCAGGGCGTGATCCCGGTGTTATGGGATCGAGCCCCACGTCAGGCTCCTCCGCTATGAGCCTGCTTCTTCCTCTCCTGCTCCCCCTGCTTGTGTTCCCTCTCTCACTGGCTGTCTCTACCTCTGTCAAATAAATAGATAAATAAAATCTTTAAAAATATATATATATTCTAGGAAGTTTTAAAAAATACGAATATCTCCTGTTACCATTCTCTTTCTCAGGGCAAGATCCATGTTCAGTTTGACATCTTTAGGAATGAGTACCATTTTTTTTAAGTGCTTTTATTACCATTCTTATTTTTAAGTCAACTTTTTAAAGGAAATGTACATATAATACAAGGCTCCCATTTAAGTGTCCCTTACAATGAGTTTTGACAAATTTATACACCTGTGTAACAATCACCACAATTCAAATAAAAACATTCTCATCACATTCAAAGTTTATCATTCAGGCAGTCCTCATTTGTGGCCACAGGCAACCCCCCCCCCCCCCCCGATCTGCTTTCTGTCACTATAGATTAGAGTTTTTGTTTTTTTTTTTTAGAGGTTCAAACAAGTGGAATTGTACAATATGCATTCTTTTGTGTCTGACATCTTTTGCTCAGCGTGACATTTTTCATCGGTGGTGTTTTATGTATCAATCATTCATTTTTGGTTAGTATTTTGTTGCACTATTCTAACAGGTGCCCAAAACATGTTTGTTGAATGATTACGTATTTAGCACAGTAATATCCCTCCCTTCACAATTTTGCTGCATTTCTTTTTCTGTCATGGGGATGCTAAAACCTCTTCTAGACTGTGTATGCGTGTCGCTTGACTTAAATTTGTGTATACATTATGTAATGGGATGATTTAATAGTGAAAGCCTTGAATAGTGATTCAAGGCTTAGAGAGCTAAATGACCTTGGCATGAATCCTTGTTTCGCCACCTTATACGTTACAGGCAAGTTACCTAACTTTTCTGAAGTTTAGTTTCCTCTTTTCTAAGGTGAAGGTTATTATAGTTGTTGAAATACTAAAGAAACTGCATGTAAGTATTGTATGTAAAGCAAATGTATTAGACCTTTGTAAAAATAGTAATTAATTTAATGGTGATTTTTGGACAGAGGTGTTTAGTGTCTGCTTTTTGTCTAACAAAACTGTGCCTGCCCATAGAGTTGCAGTTTTATATTTTTTATTAGTAGTCATTAATGGTTTGAAGAAACACATGTTTTTGCTTATTAAAATTTCATCTAGTGAAATTGATTACTTTTAGGTCTTGATTAGTTTACTTTTAGGTCATAAAATTGTAGGTTTTTGCTAATTAAAATTATAATTAAGGATGATTCATAAACTTTTTCACAGGTTGAAAGGCTTGGTGAAATATAAAGATGAAAAAAATAGTGATTTTTAACTCTTTCGTTATTGGCAGATAATAATTTCAAAGAGTAAAATGCTAATGGGGAGAAAGCACCAGGAAACCAACAGTTATTTGAGTCAGATTTTGTAGTAGTTGTTTTCTACATACCATTTATTTATTCAGCAAATTTTAATTTAATGCCTACTAGATATCTAGGACATACCTCACTGTTTGTGGGCTTTTGAAATTAATGCTTTTTTTCTTTTTAATCCCCTATTCAGGCTATTGCCTGGTATTTAAGTATTATATAAATGTTTGTGTATTTGTTGAATGCATTAATATTTTTATTTGGCTTTGGAGCAGAAGCAAATTAACATGTTTTTTAGCAGATTAAATCAGTAATGTGTGCTTGTGACCAGAAGATAGTTTTAACTTAGCTAAATAACTAAAAGGTTATTAAAGTTTATATTTTGACCATAAACATTGATATGGTTTAAGTGACTTCTGATTATGCTTGTATCAAATTAGATTTGACCTTTGGAAAGAAAAAATTAAAATGTTGGAGGAACAGTAGTAGGCTTTGTGCTTGTGTTTGGTATACATAGCAAATTTAGAATAAGGATGGGTGCCTGGCTAGCTCAGTCGGAAGAGCATGTGATTTTTGATCTTGGGGTTGTGAGTTCAAGTTCCACGTTGGGTGTAGAGATTACTTAAGTAAAAACTTAAAAAACCCCAAAATTTAGAGTAGGGATACTAAATTTCGAAGGATATCTTTTAGTAGTTTTTTTTCACTACAAAAATTTACTGTTTGCCAGTATATTACATTTTTTCTTAAATTTTATGGGTTAAGTTTAATTGATTTATTGTCTTATTGATAAGTGGCTAAACCAAACATGCTGTTGTAAGCGCACATTCATTTTGAAAAGTTATTAGATGAAAACGGAAGAAAGGATGGCTCAGTCTGAAAATATATAATGTAGAAGATAAACAAGATAGAACTTAGTAGAAAAAGTACAGTGGGGGTTAAAGGACGTTGTAAATGATAATGTGGGATAGGTAATAAAATGTGCTTTTGAAGATATAAAAAATGTTAAAATAAGATCCTTAAAAACTAGCATTCGGTTTTTAGGCATTCAGATAGACCAGAAACATTTTCTTTTTCTTTTTTTTTTTTTTTTAAGATTTTATTTATTTATTTGACAGAGATAGAGACAGCCAGCGAGAGAGGGAACACAAGCAGGGAGAATGGGAGAGGAAGAAGCAGGCTCATAGCGGAGAATCCTTATGTGGGGCTCGATCCCGGAACGCCGGGATCACGCCCTGAGCTGAAGGCAGACACCCAACCGCTGTGCCACCCAGGCGCCCCGACCAGAAACATTTTCATTTGGGCTTGTGGCTCTTAATCCTGAGTGCCTTAGAACCCAAAGGGTCATTGAAGATAGGGGTGCATTTGTTATTTCATTATTTCAAAAATTGCAAACCTGATGAAAAATTTTAGTTTACTTTGAGACTGAACAGGCAAATTAAAACGAACTGTTCTTGGCTTTTCATGAAAAAACATATCCATTTATGGTAACCGCAGTCATCTGTAGATTAAAATCCCTTGTTGGTAGTTACATATGTTTAATAAAGATAGAAAAACCATTTTATCTAATAAAGTCATAAGTAGGAGAAAAATATTTTTGAGTTTTGTTGAACATGTGAGCCCTCTCTCTATATAAATATATAACTGAAATTATCATCTCATCCTTCCACTGACATATCAGTTGTAATCTCAGAAAAGGTCATGCCTGATTACTTTTATCTGGTACTATACCTTTGCCATTCCTTACTATAGTATCATATTACTCTCTGTCTTGCTTAGCATTTATCACTATCAGAAATCATTTGTGTTAATTATTTGTTAGCTAGATGAAAATTCCATGAGAGCAGGTACTTTGCCTGCCTTATTTTTTACTTAGTATCTTGTCTGTGTATCCACCTAGAACAGTGTTACATTCCCACCTGCTAGGTATGAGGGATCTAGTTTTTCCACTTCTCTCCAACACTTGTTACTGTGTTTTTGTGAATATAGCCATTATCGTGAGTTTGGGCTCATCGTGATTTTTAATTTGGATTTCCCTAATGACTAGTGGAAATGTTTCTCATTATAAAAAAAATCCCATTGGGATTTTGATTGGCATTGTATTAATTGATCGATAAGCTTGGGAAAGTTGACATCTTAATTATATTGGGTTTTCCAGTCCTTAGACGTGGTATATATATCTCCCCATTTATTTAGTTCTTTGATTTTAGTTGTCAGTGATTTTGTTTTTAGTATACAGATCCTGTACCTATTTTGTTAGATTTATAAACATGTATTTCATTTATACTTAAAATCCCATTTTGGAGAAATTATTTGGTGCTGTACTAACTGTTACTAGCATATAGAAAATAGGATTTTTTTCACACATTGATCTTGTTTGTGACCTTGCAAAGCTCACATAGTAGGACCTTTTTTTGCAAATTGCTCTGCATATCTTACTCAGGCAATCCATATCATCTTCAAATAGGGAAGATTTATTTGTCTTTACAATCTATGCCTTTTGTTTCTGTTTTCTTTCATTATCGCACTGCCTGGGTCATCCTTCCCTGATTTGCAGTCTTAAAATATGAAAGAATTCAGTCTTCTACCATTAAGTATAATGATAGATATAAGTTTGTCAAATTAAGGAAGTTCTGTTCTGTTCCTGGTTCACAGAAAGTTTTCATGATGAATGGATGTTGAATTTTGCCAAATAATTTTTCTGTATTAACTGATAGGTTCAGTTGGTTTTTTTGCCTATTGATATGGTAGATTGTATTGATTGACACTCCTTATTAGAGCATTTTTACTGAGTTATCATTTACCATGCATTAACTCACCCATTTAAGATGTGAAATTCAGTGGTTCTTAGTATATTCACAGAGTCTCACAACCATTACCACAGTCTATTTTAGAACATTTTTATCACCCCAGAAAGAAATCTGACATCCTTTTGCAGGCCCTCTCTGTTTCCTTCCAACACCCACCCTCACGCAACCATAGATCAACTTTCTGTCTCTATACATTTGCCTGTCCAGAACATTTTATGTAGATGGAATACTTGCTCTTTCATGACTGCCATCTTTCACTTGGCATAATGTTTTCAAAGATTGTGCAAGTGGAAGCATTTTATTCCTTTTATTGCTGAGGAATATTCCATTGTGTGGATATACCACATTTTATTTATGCATTTATCAGTTGATGGACATTTGGGTTGTTTCTACTCTTTGGCTGTTCTGAATATGCTGCTGAGAATATTTCTGTACAATCGTTTGTGTGGCCATATATTTACATTTCCCTTGGTTACATACATAGTGGAATTGTTTGGTTATATAGTAATATTATTTAACCTCTAGAATTGCCCACTGTTGTCCAGAACAGCATACCATTTTAAATCCCCACAAACAGAATATGAGAGTTTTAATTTCTCCAGATCCTGGCCAACTCTTGTTACTGTTTTATCTGTTTTATTATAGCCATCCTACTGTGTATGATCTCATTGTGGTTTTCATTTATATTATCCTGATGATTAAATGACATTAACATTTTTGAGTGTACGTATTTAGTCACTTGTATATCTTCTTTGGAGAAATATCTAGTCAGATCCAGGTCCTATATCTATTTTTAGTTTATTTGTCTTTTTATTAATGAGTTGTAAGAGTTCTTTGTACATTCTAGGTACAGATTCCTAATTGGATATGCGATTTCCTTTTTTTTTTTTTTCTTTAATTTTATTTATTTGAGAGAGTGAGAGAGCACGCACGAGCTGGGAGGGGAAGGGCAGTGGGAGAGGGAGAAGCAGACTCCCCGCTGAGCAGGGAGCCAGCCCAACGTGGTGCTCGATTGTGGGACCCCGGAATTATGACCCAGCTGAAGGTAGATGCTTAACCGACTGAGCCACCCAGGGGCCCCTGGATATGCGATTTTCAAATATTTTTAATTTGGATGAAATTTAGCTTACTATTTTGTTGCTTATGCTTTTTCTGTCTTGTTTCTATTTTGTTGATCTGTATGTTTATTGTTATGCCAGTATGTCTTGATTACAATATGAAAATTTCAAACCAGTAAGTGTGAATCCTCCAACTTTGCTGTTCTTTATCAAGATTATTTTTATTGGTCTGGGTCCCTTACATTTCCATGTGAATTTTAGGATTACTTTGTCTATTCAGAGAAGCCAGGTGGAACTTTGATAGGGATTGTGTTGAATCAGTAGATCAGTTTGGGGAGTGCTACCTGCCTTTAGATCTATGAACACAGAGTGTCTTCCCATTTATATAGTTCATCTTTTCTTTTCTTTTGGCAGTGTTTTGTAGTTTTCAGAATATTAATTTTGTAGTTTTTTGGTTAAACTTGTAGCTAAGTATTTTATTCTCTTTGATGCTTCATAAATGGAATTGTTTCCTTTCTCTTCTTTTTCTTTTTCTCTTCTCTTTTCCTTTCTTTTCTTTTCTTTCTCCAGGCCCAACATGGGGCTTGAACTCATGGGACCCCAAGGTCAAGAGGAGCATGCTCCGCTAATTGAACTAGCCAGGTGCCCTGAGTTTTCCTAATTTCATTTTTTGATTTTCTGTTGTTAGTATATAGATATGCAGTTTTTTTTGCACATTTGTATCTTGCAACTTTGCTGAACTCTTTTATTAAACTATTATAAAATCTCTTATAATTTAAACTATTATTAAACTGACAAAACATAATCCTTTTTTTTAGTAACTTTTTAAGCTTTTTTAAATATAGAAGATCATAACATCTGCAAATAGTGATAGTTTTACTTCTTCCTTTCTGACCTGAGTACTTTTTATTTCATTTTCTTGCCCAGTTATTCTGTCTTGAACTTTCAGTAAGTACAGTGTTGAATAGAAGTAGCAAGAGTAGACAGCCTTATTGTAGTTTTTTTCCTAGATACCCTTTATCAGTTTGAAGAAGTTCTTTTCTATTTTTAGTTTGTTGAGTGTTAAGTATCATGAAAGGCTGTTGGATTTTTTTCAAATAATTTTTCTGCATCTATTGAGATGACCATGTGATTTTCGTCGTCTAATAATACAGTGTATTGCATCATTTGATATTTGGATGTTGACAAGTTTTGAATTCCTGGGATAAATCCTACGTGGTCATGGTGTATAATTCCTTTTTTGTTTGTTTTGATTTCCTAGTATTCTGTTAGTTTTTTTGTGTGTGTCTTTTTCATAAGAGATATTAATGTGTAGTTTTCATTTCTTGTGATGTCTTTGGTGTTAGTTACCAGGATAAATAATAGCCTTATAGGATGAATTGGGACGTCTTCCAGGTGTTTTTATTTTATGCTTCGGAAGATTTTGTGAAGCATTGTTAATTTTTCTTTCTTTAAATGTTTGGTATAGAATTTACCAGTGAAGCCACCTGCACTGGGGTTTTCTCTGTGGGAAGTTTTATTTATTTATTTTATTTTTATTTTTATTTTTTCTGTGGGAAGTTTTAAAATTACTAATTCAATCCCTTCATTTGTTATAGTTCTGTTCGGATTATCTGTTTTTTTGAGACAGCTTTGGTTGTTTGTGACTTTCTAGGAATATGTCCATTTCATCTAGTTATTTAATTTGTTAGCACACAGTTCATACTACTCCTTTACTGTCCTTTATCTGTAGGGTTTGTATTATTATCCCTTTTTCATTCCTGATTTTAGTACTTTGAGTCATTTTCTTGGACAGTTTAGCTCAAAGTTGATCTTTTTAGAAAATCAACTTTTGAGTCTTTTCGATTTTTCTCTTTTGTCTTTTCTGTATTGCACTTATTCTGAACCCATCTGTATTATTTTCTTTCTTTTGTTTGCTTTTGATTTAGCTTATTTTCTAAAAATTTTTTAAAGTTGGGGTGCCTGGGTGGTTCAGCTGGTTAAGCGTCTGCCTTTAGCTCAGGTCATGATCCCAGAGTCCTGGGCTCAAGCCCCGCGTTGGGCTCCCTGCTCAATGGGGAGTCTGCTTCTCCTTGCCTCCCTGCTTCTGCTCTCTCTTTTTCTCTCTCTTGTGCGCCCTCTCTGTCTCTCTCTCAAATAAATAAATCTTTTAAAAAATTTGTTAAAGTAGAAGGGTAAGTTATTGATTTAACATCTTTTTAAATGTAGATGTTTTATGTCACAACTATAAATTTCCCTTTAACTATTGCTTTCACCGCACTCCATAAATTTTGGTATCTTTTATTTTTGTTTTCATTGTTCCCAAAATATTTTCTAAGTTTCCCTTGTGATTCTGTACCCCCTGTTTATTTAGAAGTATTGTTTAATTTCCACATGTTTGTAAATTTCCCCAGTTTCATTTTGTTATTATTTCTAATGTCATTACATTTTGGTTGAAGAACATATTTTATATTCATAATTTCAGTCTTTTTAAATCTGTTGAGGTTTGTTTTATATCTGGCATATGGTTATCCTGGAGAATGTTCCATTAGTACTTGAGAAGAATGCGTATTTTGCTGTTGTTAGGTGTTCTAGATGTATTTGTTAGGTCCAGTTTTTATATTAGTATTCAAGTGTCTTATTGGCTTGTTGATCTTGCTTCATCTTGCTTCAAATGTTTATAATTACATTTTCTTCATGATTGACCCATTTATGATAGGAAAATATTCTTCTTTATCTCTAAAAATATTTTTGTCTATTTTATATGCTACTAGTTGAGCTATTCCAGAATTCATGTGATTGCTGTTTCATAATAGATTTTTTTTTAAAGATTTTACTTATTTATTTGACAGAGACAGCCAGCGAGAGAGGGAACACAAGCAGGGGGAGTGGGAGAGGAAGAAGCAGGCTCCTAGCGGAGGAGCCTGATGTGGGGCTCGATCCCAGAATGCTGGGATCACGCCCTGAGCCGAAGGCAGACGCTTAAGAACTGCGCCACCCAGGCGCCCCATAATAGATTTTTTTTTAAATGTCTATTGAATGACCCAATATTGAAAGCTAGTATTTACTGAGCACATTTTACTATAGGTAGCACATTATGCTAAGCTTTATATGTGTACTCTTTCATTTAGTTATCCCAGCAGTCATAAAAAGTTATTTCCTCTCCCCTTGTACAGATTCAAGAACTGGGGCCTGAAAAAATGAATAATCTCCCAGAATTTTCCCAGCTAGTCAGTGGAAAAGCCAACATTCAAATACAGGTTTATCAGATTCTGTGGGGTCTTCTGAGGTTCCTAGGAGGGTTACGGACTGCTGGTTTAGTTTAAAGAGAGAGAATAGGTCGTTAGATCACATTATTTTTCCACTTGTCCTCCATTCCACACATTTTGCCTTATGACTGTGGTTCCTACCATGAGCAGTGGAGTTTATTTTTTGGCTCCATTGATGTTGGGTTTGGACATGTGATTTGCTTTGGCCAAAGCAATGTTAGTGAATTGCAAGTGAGCATAGGCTTTATTTTATTTTTTCATTTAAAATAAGTTTTAGGGTTTCTGGGTAGCTCAGTTGGTTAAGCGTCCAGCTCTTGATTTTGGTTCAGGTCATGCATGATCTGAGGGTTGTGAGATCAAGCCTTGTATCAGGCTCCAGGCTCAGTAGGGAGTCTGCTTGAGTTTCTTTCTCCCTCTCCCTCTGCCCTTGCCCCCACCCTGTGTGTATGCACGTGCTCTCTTCCTTCCTCTCTCTCTCAAAAATCTTTTATTTAAATTTAAAAACAAAAACAGTTCACCCACAGAGTGAGCATAGACTTTCAGTGCCTTGGTGGAGGTGAGCTTGTTCTTTGTGCTCTTGCTTTTCCCCACCAGAAGACCATCAGGAAACCACTGATTTGAAGAGAATGAGAGAAAATGGAGTAGCCCTAGTTCAGCCCAGCAGCTTGATGCCAACCTAGCTGAGGTTAGTCTAACAACCCACAAATGCCAAAGCAAGAACTAGTACTTTTGTTATGTCTCTGAATTTTGGGCAATAGCTGATGAATACAGTTAAAGTAATTTTAGAGATGGAAAATATAGTAATATTGCCTTTCACTGAATACTAAGAAAGGGTCTCTGTCTTTTAGATACATAAGAGTAAGAATTTGTTGATGGTAACTATGTTGTCCTAGATTGGTTAATCAGGGAACTCTAGAAAATTTTTTTCCATGATAGCTTAATGAAGAGTTATTTTTGTAGAATCATTTCTTGCAGACTCATGTGGTAAGAGAATGAGCTTGAAGTCTTTTTAAAATCCCTTAAAACCCTGCAAATTTTGTTGACCTGTAATGATAGAAAAGTTTAAAAATTTTTGAAGACACAAATACATAACTTTTATTTTTCTTATAAATAATTCAGTGCTCATCAAGTTAAATGTACTCTTAATCCCCTTTATCTATTTCACCCATTCCTCCACTGGTTTGTTCTCTGTATTTAACAGTCTGGTTATTTTGTTTGTCTCTTTTGCCTTGGTTCATTTGTTTTGTTTCTTAAATTCCACAAGTGAAATCGTATGGTGTTTGTCTTTCTCTGACTGACTTCTTTCACTTAGCATTACACCCTCTAGATCCTCCTTGTTGTTGCTAATGGCAAGATGTTCTTTTTTATAGCCGAATAATATTCCATTGTGTATATATACTATATCTTTATATACTCATCTGTCAATGGACACTTGGGTTGCTTCCATATCGAGTACTGTAAATAATGCTGTAGTAGACATAGGGGTGCCTGTATCCTTTGAATTAGTGTTTTTGTTTTCTTCGGGTAAATACTCAGTAGTAGAATTACTGGATCATATGGTAATTCAGTTTTTAATACTTTGAGGAATGTTCATATTGTTTTCCATAGTGGGTGCACTTGCATTTCCACCAACAGTGCAGGAGAGTTCCTTTTTCACATCCTCTCCAACAGTTACTTTGTTTTTGATCTTAACCATTGTGATAGGTGCAAGGTGATATCTCATTGTTACTTTGATTTGCATTCTCTGACTAGTGATGTTGAGCTTCTGCTCATGTTATTTGTTGGCCATCTGTATGTCTTTGGAAAAAATGATTATTCAGGTTCTCTGCCCATTTTAAATCAGATTATTTGTGGTTTTTTGGTGTTGTATAGGTTTCTTACATATTTTAGATATTAACCCCCATATGCGATACATTATTTGCAAATATCTTCTCCCATTTGGTGGGTTGCCTTTTTGTTTTGTTGATGATTCCCTTTGCTGTGTGACAGCTTTTTATTTTGGTATAGTCCCAGTAGTATAATTCTGCTTTTATTTTCCTTGCCTGAAGAGAGATATCTAGAAAAATGTTTTTAATCATAAGGAAAGAGAACAAGAGAAGAAGAAAGGAACAGAGAAGAGCTACAAAACAATTGTAAAACAAGTAACAACATGGCAATAAGTACATATCTATCAATAATTACTTTAAATGTAAAAGGACTGAATGTTCCAGTCAAAAGATGTTGGATGACTGAATGGATAAAAAAGCAAGATCCATCCATATTTCTGCCTACAGGAGGCTCAGTTCAGACCTAAAGGCACATGCAAATTGAAAGTAAAGAGATGGAGAATCATTTGCTGTGCAAATGGAAGTGAAAGGAAAGCTGGGGTGGCAATACTTCTATCAGACAAAATAGACTTTAAAGCAAAGATTGTAACAAGAGACAGAAAAGGACACTACATAATGATAAAAGGAATGGTCGAACAGGAGGATATAACAGTTGTAAAGATCTGTGCACCCGGCATGGGAATACCTAAATACATAAAGCAAGTATTAAGAGACATAAAGGAAGAAATTGATAGTAATACAATAATAGGGGACTTTATCACCCCAGTTACATCAGTGGATAGATATTCCAGAGAGAAAGTCGACAAGAAAACAGTGGTTTTGAATGACGCCTTAAACCAGATGGACCTAACAGATTTATTCAGTGCATTCCATTCAAAACAGTGGAATATACATTCTTTTCAAGTACCCAGGGAATATTCTCCAGAATAGATCATGTTAGGCCACAAAACATGTCTCAGAGAGTTAAGTAAGATTGAAATCATAACATGCATCTTTTCCAGCCACAATGGTATGAAACTAGAAATCGATCATACAAAAGAACCTGGAGAGAATGCAGATATATGGAGCCTAATTAACATGTTACTACAGAATGAATGGGTCAACCAAAAAATCAAAAAGGAGATCAAAACATAAATAGAGACAAATGAAAATGAAAACAAGATGGCCGGAAATCTTTGGGATGCAGCAAAAGCTATACTAAGGGAATATTATAGTAATACAGGCTACTTGAAGAAACAAGAAAAATATCAAATAAACAACCTAATCTCACAATTAAGGGAGCTGTAAAAAGAACAAAGCCCAAAGCCACTAGAAGGAAGGAAATTGTAAAGATTGGAGCAGAAATAAGTGAAATACAGATGAGGACGTCCACTGTCACCACTTCCATTCAACATAGTACTGAAAGTCCTAGGCAACAGCAGTCAGACAAGAAAAGGGGGGAAAAGGCTATCTAAATTGGTAAGAAAGAAGTAGTACCTTAACTGTCTGCAAATGACATGATATTGTAAATGGAAAACCTTAAAAACTCCACCAGACTGATAAATGATTTCAGTAAAGCTGTAGGACACAAAATTAAAATACAGAAATCTGTTGCAGTTCTATATCCTCATAATGAAGTAGCAAAAAGAGAAATTATGAAAACAGTCCCATTTAAAGTTGCATCAAAAATAATGAAATATCTATGAATAAACTTAACCAAAGATGTGAACGACTTGTATTCTGAAAAGTATAAAAACATTGGTGAAAGAAATTGAAGATGACACAAACAAGATATTTCACACTCATGGATTGGATGAATTGATATTGTTAAAATGTCTGTACAGCTCAAAGCAATCCATAGATTTAGTGTAATCTCTAAAAATGCTAACATTTTTCACAGAACTAGAACAAATAATTCTAAAATTCGTATGAAACCATGAAAGATCCACATAGCTAAAGCAGTCTTGACAGAGAACAAAGCTGGAGGTATCATAATCCCAAATTTCAATACATACTACAAACATGTAGTAATCAAAACAGTATGGTACTGGCACGAAATAGACACATAGATCAGTGGAACAAAATAGAAAGCCCAGAAATAAACCTAGACTTATATGGTCAATTGATCTACAACAGAGGAAGCAAGAATATGTAAGGGAGAAAAGACAGTTTCTTCAGCAAATGTGTTAGGGAAACTGGACAGCTGTGTGCAGAAGAAAAAAACTGGAACACTTTCTTACACCATATACAAAAATAAACTCAGCATATTAAAGGCCTTAATATGAGATCTGAAACCACAAAAGTCCTGGAAGAACATAGGCAGTCATTTCTTTGATATTGGCTGTAGAAGCATTTCATGATATATCTTTCCCACCCTTTTACTTTCAATTTATTTTTATTTTTATTTTTTAATTTATTTAAAGATTTATTTGTTAGAGAGTGTGCACGCACTCAAACTTCTAAACTCTGTTTAAGGACACACACACTGTTGAGCAGGAGGAGGAGCAGAGGGGCTTGGTCTCTCAATGGGGAGATCATGACTTGAGCTGAAACCAAGAGTCAGATGCTTAACCAGCTGAGTCACAAGGTGACCCTCAATTTATTTGCATTTTTAAATGTAAAGTGTGTCTCCTGTAGACAGCATGTAATTTTTTTGTTCTGGTTTGTTGCAGTCTGACACTTCCTTTTGTTGGATTGTTTACTTACATTTAATATTGTTATTGATGTAGTGTAACCTGTGTCTGCCATTTTGCTTTGTTTTCTTGTATGTTTTCATGTTTTTTTAATTTCTCCTTTATGTGTTCTTTGCATCAAGTGTCTCTCCTCCCACTCCACCCATGTAAGCTTTCAGTTCCTTTCAATTTTCACTATGTTCTTTTGTATTTTCTTAATTGATGCACTAGAGCTTACCATATGCATCTTACTGTATCAGGGTCTACTTCAGACTTAACCCTAATTTAATTCCAGTGAAATGTAGAAACCTTATTTCTCTGTACCTTTATTTTCTTTTCTTCTTTTTTGTGCTGTTGTTATACATATTACAGGCATATATTTTACAGACCCAACAATATGTTGTTATTATTATTCCTTCATATGATTTCATGTTATTTAAAGAAACTGAGAGAAGGAGAGCAAGTATATTCCCAGAATAAGCTTTATTTGTTAATTGTTTATTAATATTTGGGTATTTTGTTGAATTTAATTTGCTGATATTTTGGTGGGAATTTTTGCATCTATGTTCAGGAGGAATATTGGTTTTTAAGGTTTTTCTTTTCCTGAATTATCTTTGGTTTTGGTATCTATATAATGTTAGTCTCGTAAAAATGACTTTGAAAGTAATCCGTCATGTTCTCTTTTCTGGAAAATGTTGTCTTGAATTGGTATTGTTTAAATGTTTGGTAGAAGTCAGTGATGAAACTATCTGGGCCTGGAGGATTTTGACTGTGAATTCAGTTTTTTTCCAGTAGATACAATTCATATTGTGTGTTGATTTTGGAGTTTAGAAGTTTGAAATGGAGGCATGAGCAGGGTCATGTTCCTTTTGAAGGCTTTAGAGAAGAAGCCTTCGTTGCCTCTTCTATCTTTTGGTGGTTGTCACCACTCGTTATTCTTTAGCTTATAACTGTATCACCCCAATTTCTGCCTCATCTTCACTTAGGCATTTTTGCTCTCTGTATGTCTCTATGCCTCACTCTCTTTTGTTGTAAAATACCAGTCATCAGATTTGGGCCCACCCAAATCTAGTATGACCTCTTTTTAACTTGATTGCATCTACAAAGGCTTTGTGTCCAATAAGGTTATATTCAGAGCTACCAGGGGTGTTGAATATATCTTAATCAGGTGTACAGTTAACCTACTGCACTGAAAATTTATATTTTCCTACTTGAATTAGAAAATGGAAATCTTGTCACCATGTAGTTTCCTTTCTTCACCCTCCTCTGTGTTGTAGTTGTTACATCCACATGGTTCAAATACCTCTTGAGACAGTGATGTAAGTTTTGCTTTCAATTATTTCGCATACTTTAAAGAATTTAAGAAGAAAAGCATAGTGTATCACAGGGATTGGCAAACTGTTACTGCAGGCCAAATCCAGCTTGCCACCTGCGTCTGTAAATTTTATTGGAATACAGTCACACCAGTTAGTTTATGTATTATCTATGGTTTTTCTTGCTCTACAATTCGGAATCGATTAGTTACAACAGAGACCATTTGGCCTGCAAAGCCTAAGATATTTACTCTCTGGCTGGCCCTTTACAGAAAAAGTTTGCCAACTCCTTGTCTGTTATACATACCTACGTATTTGCCATTTTTGTTGTTCATGAAATTCTGGCTTTGTTTCTCTTTGTCCAAATAAAATTCATTTCTTCAGAGCAGGTATGCTTGTGATGAATTATCTTAGTTTTCTTTCATCTGAAAGTGTATTTATTTCATTTTCATTCTTGAAGGCTACTTTTGTTCCATCCAGAATTCTGGGTTGACACTTCTTGTAGCATTGAGCTAGAGATGAGCAGAGCAACTACCTTCTTTAGGTGGTTCACAGACTCCCTCAGTTGCCACAGTTTCAGCTTTCTTTTCTCTCACACTGATTCCAGCTGTTATTTGATATTTACTGTTGTGCTTATGCTGTTGTAATTCTTATAGATCAGGAAGAAAGTAAAATTTTCAGTCTACCCATTTCTCTCTATAAAGTGGGAAAACAGACTGAGAAGTTCCTGTTTCAGGAAAAGTGGGAGAAACAGCATATGTTAATCATGTTTAATAATGTTTAGAATATTGATGTTCAGAACATTTCTTTGTGTTCAGTATGCAAAAGGGGTCTCACCTATTTGTTTTCTGACTGTTTTTTTCAACATTTGTATTGGCATGTCATGCTGTGGAATTTGTTTTTATTTTTATTTATTTATTTAGATTTTATTTTTAAGTGATCTCTATACCCAACCTTGGGCTCAGACTGGCAACCTTGAGATCAAGAGTCGCATGTTCTTCTGACTGAGCCGGCCGGAAGCCCCTAGAATATATTTTAAAACACTTTTAACACCCCAGTCAGTCATTTTCTTTTTCAAATTAGCTCTTCTTCCTGTGTAATTCATTTCTTTCCTAATAACTTTTTGGCATGTATTTGCAGAGCTGTCTTTGCCGTGTCTTGCTTTCTTATATCCCAGTCACATCAAAGTTGGTTTAGTCTTAGTTTGTGAATCAGAAAACCTAGGTTCTGTTTTCTCTGGCCCTGTCACTAAATAGCTGGGTGACCTTGAAGAAGGCACTTAAGTCCCACCAGGCCACAATTTCTTTGTCTCTGAATTTTAATTAAATACGCTCCTGAGGCTCTTTTCAGTCCTTAAATTCTTTGGCGTTACCTTCTGCAAACAGTCTAATCCATGTTCTGATATTCTAATCTAGGCGTTCTTACCTCTTTTTGGGCCTTGAACTCATTTGCTCTCTGGTGATGGTTGTGGACCCCTTCCCAAAGTAGTATCTTAATCCTGCAAAATTAAATGTATATGCTTATGAGGACTCTAATTACGTATTAGAATGTTTTTAATATCAAATAAATTCAGTAATGCATGTATCAAAGTCTAGTGATGTATGATTTTTTTTTTAAAGATTTTATTTATTAATTTGACATAGACAGCCAGCGAGAGAGGGAACACAAGCAGGGGGAGTGGGAGAGGAAGAAGCAGGCTCATAGCGGAGGAGCCTGATGTGGGGCTCGATCCCATAACGCCGGGATCACGCCCTGAGCCGAAGGCAGAGGCTTAATGACTGCGCCACCCAGGTGCCCCAAGTGATGTATGATTTTTAATCTAATAATGCATAAATGAAAATTTGAGATTTGAAGCAACTAAAATGATAGGAAAATACCTGTAGTATCTAATGGTAACAAAGTCACAGGTGTAAGTAATACTGCTATAGTTTGTTGCTTACTTTATTTATTTATTTAGATATTTATTTATTTATTTGAGAGAGAGAGAGCATGAGCAGGGAGGAGGGGCAGAGGGAGGGAAGCAGCAGGCTTCTCACTGAGCAGGGAGCCCAATGTGGGACTCCATCCCAGGACCCTGGGATCACCACCTGAGAGCTGAAGGCAGACTGTTAAGTGACTGAGCCACCCAGGTGCCCTGTTGCTTATATTTTTAATTAAGGAAATACTAAATTCCAGTCAGAGGTTACTACAATAAAGATGTAATGTTTTTCTTATTCAAGTTCATGCATCCTCTGCGTTTCATCAACAGACTAAGGATTTGTAGAACCCAGGTTAAGAACTGCTCCTATAAGGCCACCAAGACATTTAAGTTATTGTTTATTATGTTAGGTAAACATTAAATGATGTTTGATACATATTAAGTAAATTTCTTAGTGAAGGAATGTTATCAAGATGTGAATATTACTGCCATTTGTAACTTGGTGTTACTTCATTGCATTGTAACTCCGTGGAGAGTAATTTGGAAACATGGTTTCTGACCCCAGGATATTTACAAGTGGAATTTTTATTACAGAAATAAATTCTCTAGTTTTGTATTTCTTATTGCTGTTTCTCACTTTCTCTTTTACTATTACTATTTGTTTACTACCTAGCATATGGTAGAGCTCAGTAATTATTTTTGGAAGGAAGTTAGAAGAGTATGATTATTATTAGTATCAAGGATCTTTGTTTTAATACCTAATAGTTGCTTCAAAATGATGAATTTCTATTTGAAATAACTTACCTAGTTAGTAGTTCTTAACTGGGGATACAAATATCCCTTAGAAATGGCACACTGCTATAGTTATCCTTAATATGACATGATAAAATGAACTTGGCTCTTAAGCAAATAAAGCAAATAAAGCAAATAGTACATTTTGTCTTTATTGCCTGAAAATTTTGAATTGCGGAATTTTGTCAGTGTTGTCAATTCATTTGCAGTAAAACAATACATATTGGGGTAAAGGTTCTTTATAGATTCTGTGTTCTTTTGTGCTGCTTGGCTGGAGTTGAGACTAAATAGGCTCATATTCTTATTTCTTTGACTCTAGATTTTCTCTAATTTTAATTTCTCTCCTGGAAACCTTTGTCCTAAGTTTTTATAGGATTTTTTAGCTATCGTCCCCTCAAAGACAATATTTATTTGTTGTATATTGAATCTATTACACACAGAAATGTGTTTGTGACTGATGTCCTTACAAACTTCCACTTAACTGGCATGTTCTTTTAAACCATTGCTTCAAATTCCTATAGTCCATAGTATTCTGAGCATTTAACAGCTAGTGAACTACTCTCGCTTTCTTTTGTATCTGTCTCCTGTCAGGTTAGTTATATGCTTAAGAATCAGTTTTTATGGCCACGTTAATGTAATTTTTAGGCTAAATATGACCTAAGCTACTGAAATAGAAGTGTAGAAAGAATTGTTTTAATAAAAAACAAGGTGGATACTTTGGAAAGACTTTTACCAAAAGTGCTTTAAAAATTACTAATGGATTAGGTTTAGATAAGTCTAAAGGTTTAGGAAGCTTTTGGTTCAACTAACTAAACAGTAAAGAAAACTAATTTTTTCACCTATTTGGAGGAGTCTTAGTTTTTGTATTGGTTAATGCAGCAGCTATGTGATTAACACCAGGGCCAATTTCTTTCCATCTTTCTGTTTCCAGTTGTTAGAATGTCTTATTCTCCTTGAGCTAGGTCTCATCATGGTTACGAGATGGCTTCAGTAAGTAATTCTAGATGGGGTATTCTGATATGACAACATCCAGGGGAAAAAGAAAGACTGGTTTCTCCCCCTTTCTTAACATCCTACCGTTAGATTTCCCTTCACGTTTCAATGGCCAGAATTTGTTCAAATACCCTTCCATAAATCATTTACTGAGAAGTGGGTAGCATTGTCATATTGGCTTAGACTGATCAGTATTTCCCCCTAACACATATGGAAAAGGTTGAACATGTGAACAACCGTAGCATTCACAAGGGAGAAGGACTGTTAATGGAGTCAACCAGTAGTGCTATATAGTGAGAAAATTACTAAAAAAACTAGAAAATATTTATAAAAATTCAGAAAGATTCTGTTATTTAAGTAGCTCTAAGATTTTGTTCAACTGTAAACTAGATTAAAACTGGAAATCTTAAGACATGCATTATAGATGTGGTTTATATAAAAAGATCATATGATAACCTAATTAGTAATCCTAAACTTAAAGAAAAGGCCTAGTCCTGCATGAAAATATCAAAGGGAATAAATGTACATTATATTTGCAAAGTATGTATTTTTTTGGGTGATATTTGCGGCAGGCAACTTTAAAATTAACCTGTGATTACTGAGCTTGTTTTTATCAGACAAGATGCTTTTTACTGCAGTACTTTTAAGGAAAATGGTGTTTTCATATTAAGCTTAGTAAAAGACTTAGCATATTTTTGTGGCTCATTTAATCAGTAAAGTGTATCTATTACGTGACACCATTTTAAGTACTTAAATGGTAAGCAAAATAGACGGGTTTCTCTGTTCAAGGAGCTTACGTTTTAAGGAGTCCATGTCCATAGACAGTAAACACATGAGAACAAAATTTGCACAGTGAATGTTTAGGGAAGGTCTCTCTGAAGAAAGATATAGGTAAGCAGAGATGTGAGTGTCAAGAAACTGGCATGTGAGAATTTGCGGGAAGATCATTGAAAAGGAACAATAAAAGTAAAGGCCCTAGGATGAGAACTGACTTGGTGTGTTTGAGAGTCACAAAGAAAGCCATACGTTAGAATTTAGACACATGGTAAGATATACCCTCACTTCTTTTCTTACCTATCATTATGATTACTATTTTGCCTATACCCTTAATCTCCTTTTCTTTCTCATGCTTCATTGTATTCACTAGCTTTGGTTAAGTCAACCTCCGCCTGCAGTTGCATGTGGCTGGAGAAGAGCGGAACGACGAATACCAACTATAAGTGGGCTACTTCACAGTATTTCCTCTGATCTCTTCACTCTCCTACTTTCTTAGAACACTGTTTCACACCTTTTCCTCCCTCCTCAAATTTCTAATACTTCTTTTTATATCCTCACTCTTGAGTTGGTGACCTAATTTCTTATTTTATTAAGAAAATGGAAAACAGAAGCAACCAGATGAGAAATTCCATAGTGAAAGCTCTATCCACATACCTGAATCTGTACATTTACTATCTTCACTCTGATATTTCTGATATGTGCTTTTGCCTGTCTAAGGCCAGTATCTCTTACAGATCCCCTCCATACCTGCTCTTCATTCTAGTACTACTCCCTCTATCTTGTGTCATCAGCTTTCCCCTTTATACTGTAAGTTTTCCTGTCTTAATAAAAGGATTCTCTCACATCCAGATTTTCCTTCAGCTATTTCCCATTTCCTCCTCACTTTTATGGCAAAACTCCTTGAAAAGGATGCCTGTATTTTGTTTCCAATTTTTTTTTCTATTCTTTTATGAATCTGATCCAGTCAGTGCTTTTATTTACACCATTCCACCAAAATTATTCTTGTCAGGATTACCCATTGACTTTCATGCTGTTAAACCCAAAGATTAATTTCTGTCTTTTTTTTTTTTTTGGATCAACAGTGTTTGAAACAGTTTGTTATGCTCTTCCTTGTACCACTTTTCCTGGTAAACTTTGAACATACTTACATACCCTCCTTGGTTTTCATCTCCCTCATTGCTGTTCCCTCCTTTTCCTTTGCTTGTTTTGTCTTCATCTGACTCCTAGATATCAAAATGCACTGGTACCTAGGCCAAATTGGTTGGTAAATGGTTCTTAGAGGAAAAATAGAGGGAGACCAATTAGGCAAGAAATAATTGTGGCTTGAACTATGGTGGTGGTGATAGAGATGTAGAAAGTGGATTTCTAAAGGAGTTTATGAATTCTTCATGAAGAATTGTGTAAAGATAAGATGCATTGAATTTATTCATTTCCGTGGCTGAGACAGACAAGAAGATGTCGGTTGACCAGAATAATCTGCCAGCCTTAAAATTAAACAAAAACAGTTTAGCTGTTAGTGCCTATTTTTTCTCTGCTTGGCTTCTGAAATTGTGTTTGAAATGGTATTGTGGGTACTTCGTGATCATGGTCTTTCTGAACTTTGAATCTCCAGCTGAGTAAGGTCTATTACTTTTCTCCCCATTGCTAAATTTCTTCTTTGTAGCAGAAGAATGAGGCTTTTGAGGAGAATTATTATTTGACAGCTAGAGTTTCTTGAAATGGTTTCATGCAAAAAAATAATTTTTCATGAAAATATATGTGAGAAGCAGTAAAGTATAGTGGTTAAGACTTGGATTCGAGTCAAGTGGATATGAACTCAAATTCTGGCCTTGTTACTTCTAGTTACTACTAGTTCTTGACCTTATTCTCAGTTTATTTTCTCATCTGTACAAAGGGGATGGTAATGTTTACCTTACTGAATTATTCTGAGGATTGCAGGAAATTACACAGGTAAGGTATTTAGTGCACAGTGTGTAATACTTGGCAAATGATAGGTAATATTACATTTCTAGGAAGGAATGTTAAGATTGTGGACATATTTTTAAAACCTAAGTACAGGGGTGCCTAGGTGGCTCAGTCAGTTAAGCGTCTGTCTTCGGCTCAGATCATGATCTCAGAGTCTTGGGATGGAGGCCCAGGTCCAGCTCCCTGCCCAGCAGTGGGGGGCGGGGGGGTGCTGCTTGTTCCTCTGCCCCTTCCCCACCCCCTTGTGCTCTGTCTCTCAAATAAATAAATAAATAAAATCTAAAAAAATAATAAAAATAAAACCTCAGTGCAGGTTTCTAGAGCATTCCTATGAAACCTTACCTAAGCGAAACAACGTAAAGCAAAGAAACAATTAACTTTTCCTAGAGATGAAAATCCTCTTTGGATTTTTTTCAGTTAGCAAAAGTAGATACTAATATAGGTCTTTTGTAAAAGCTAAGTGGCATAATGCAAACTTTCAGATAGTGAGGGAACCTGTACTGTGTTAGAAATTTCTTCTAACAAAGAAGTTTTATTGTAATGTTTGCATCTACTTTCTTGTATTAGTGACTTCTGAACTTAATTATGAGTGTATTTCAATGAATTTTTAAAACATTTTAAAAATTAATGTTTAAGGCTTAGCATTATTTCTCAGAGGTAGAAATAAGAGGCAAGGAAAGGGCACATTGGCATGCAAAGGAAATGAATAATGCTCTTAAACTACCTTGAATTTATGGTGTTTGTTTTTTGTCAATACTTACGCTGAGATGAAAACTTTGGAATTTCACTTTCCTGTATAGTCTTAGCCCTGATAGCCTTAACCTTGGCTGTACATTAGAATCATCTGGAGAACTTTAAAAAGCACCTAATGACCAGGTTCCGTTCTTTTCCAATTAATGAAAGTAGGGGCAAGGGAGGAGACATCAGTATTTTTTAAAATATCCCGAGGTGATTTTATTTGCATCCTGTGATAAAAAAACAGTATAAATCCTTTAGCCTATTTCTGTCTTCTATAAATATGCCCATTTCTCTTCCTCTCTGTTAGTGCCCTAGAAAGTCATGTACCAAGCCACTGCAGAGTACCTTTGGCCGTTCCCTTGCCCGTCACACAAAAAACTGTGTACAGTTTGCCTCTTTTGTATAAAAACTAAACTTTGAGGGGTTTGGGAAGTGTTCATGTAGTTAGTGTTCACTGACTGTTATCTTTAAATGGGCAGCTGTAATTATTTTCTGCTCTTTTACTTAAGCTTTATTTAATACTCTTATGAAAACTGGAAAAATAGTTTTGACAGTTAAAAAATATATGTAATTGATTTGTTAGGTTTATGTCAAGGACAGCTTTTTTAAAAAATATTTATTTGAGAGAGAGAGCATGTGTGCATGCTCAGGGGCGGAGGGACAGAGGGAGAGAGAATCTCAGGCAGACTCCATGCTCAGTGAGAAGCCCAACATGGGGCTGTATCCCAGGACCCTGAGATCATGACCTGAGCAGAAATCAAGAGCTGGCTGCTCAACCGACTACGCCACTCAGGTGCCCCTCAAGAGCAACTTTTTAATTACTTTTTATAAGAAGTCACAAAATTTCCCTTTATCACTTGATTATCATTTTTTTTTCAGAGATAATTTGGTAAGCCTAATCAGTTGCTATAAAGTGGGGAGGTCTAAGCAGTGGATATGAACTAGTCAGTTTTGATAATCACATTATCACTAGAATCAGTAGCTTGTACAAATTATTATGAGAAAAAATATCTATTACCTATAAAAATGTTTAGTAGAGTTGCAATTTCCAGATTTCTAGTTCACATGTGGTATTTTTAATTGCTGATATGAAATAACAATGCTTAATGACCTTACAACCATTCTACGAGGCAGAGTAACAAGGGAGTTGTTATATATTTTAAGGCATTTTAATTATAGATTATAACTTTAGCAAGTTCCTTTGTTGAATTAATAGAACTAGTGTGTCCATTCCACAGTAGATTGTGAGGCTAATATGACTTGGTCTTATTTTAGAAGGACTGCTCTGGCAGTAGCTACTTCAGTCCTTGGAAACCTTTGTGGATTTTTAGCTAATTGTAATGAAAGGTTCTAAAACATTCATTAATTTTAATGCTTTCTTTAGCTGTAAACTGGCAGAAAATTAGTAAGTACTAGTAACTTGGCCGTTTACACATAAGATTGGTCAATTAATTCAAACAACAGTTACTTAAATGAAGTTTTATGTATCATAAATCTGGTTTACAAATTTATTTGATCATAGTCATGAGCTAGATTGCATAGATCTTATCTTCCCGTGAAGAAATTGAATCACTCAGAGGTTAAACAACTTGTTTTCAGGTGGCAGGAAGATTAGAAGGCCCTTGATTGTCTTAAATTTGGACTTTAATTTCATTAAAGCCTAAAATAAATTACGAGCTTTGATTCCCAAGCTTGAACTTTTGTCATTTAAATTCAGTGGGACTGTCTTTATTGTATTTCATTTTACTGGGAACTTTTAAGACTGGGTAGTAGAAAATTTCTGTCCTGAGATGCTGGGTGTTTAGATGGTTTACTGATTTTTCTACTAATAGTAAATGCTGTGTATCTGGTGGCCACGATCCTCCTTGGCATGTATGTGAGAGACCTGCACAGAAATTTAGAAGTAGTGCATCAAGAAGGCTACCACTGCAGAAGAACGAAGACACACCAAATTAAGTTACAGAATATGAAATTATGACAACCAGAGAGTAAATTGATTTTAAGAGAATACTGTCAATTTACTTTTATTTTTCTTTGTAAATATAGGCAACTTTTCATTTTACGTGATAATTACAGACCCCATGAAACCTGTATTATGAAAATGTTCAGATAAACTATTTTTAGTTAATGTGGCAATTTTTCCAGACTCAGTTTGGTATGAAACTGAAATTCTTGAGTTTTACTTAACTTCTGTTTCATCTGCCCACGTTTCTTATATGTACCACAGGTCATCAACTAAGGATATTAAAAACATTTATCCATGTGATTGAACCAAAAATTAGTTCAGAAAATAAGTTCATAACATTTTATAACTACAGTCTTCCTATTTACAAGAAGTTTCTTGATGTAGTTCTGGTATTTGAGAAACCCTAATATTTTCAAGATAATGGCTAAGTGCACTTACTTCAGCTTTTATTGAACTCCAGTGAAATTGATCCCATCTGGTAGTCTGTTTTTATTAATAGCCAACTCGGAATATAATGTCCCCTTTAAAAAAAATAAATAAAGCCTGTCTAACTGGTTCAACCGTCTTAACCTGACCAAATTCACATTGTAGTTTAAAAGCTGAGTTGGTAAAGACTGCCAAATTACAGATGTTTTAGATACAATTCCCGAACTCCTTAGGAAACTGTGGCGAGAGAGGAGAAATTGATCAAGCTAATCCTAGAATTCAGATTTTCTGGTTCTTGCTCCATTCAAGGTATACATTTTTATATGATGATGTCACATCTAAAATTTAAAAGAACACGAGAGTAAAGCTAATAACTATTTTCAGTCTCCAATCAAGTATATCCTAGGGATTTTACTCATGATCACTACTTTCTTGTTTTGAGAATTTTTTTTTTCTGAAAGAAAAATTGGGGTTCAGTTATCATTTATTCTAGATATTACATGCTTTATTTTTATTAGGCTCTGATTTAGGGAAACACCTAGAATAAATAGCCTACTTGGTTTTTTTTCCCTCATATTAAGATTTGGTTTATATTTTCCCCTCAGTGGTTCTTGTCAGATATTAAGCTGGTAGCATGACTAACTCTATTTTAAGGGTTTTCAGCACAGAAAAGGGAGGTGTAAAATGTTTATCCTTTTCCATTTATACTGGTGTATTCAATAATTTATTTGAAAAGTATCTTGAGTTTGAGAGAAATTTTTGCACGTGAGTAGACATTAGTGATACATGTGTTACACAGAGTACTGTGCATTCCTGACATTTAATTCTATGACCAGTTTGTTGAAAAGATTAGAGATAAAGTTATTTAACTTAGTTGCAAATATTCAGTAAAATTTGGAGCCTTTTAAAAATAAGGTTTGTTTACATTGTTAAAAAATCTTTTAAATACCCTTTTATCAGACTTATCTTTTAAAATATAATTTTGATATACCAGTTAATCACCTAGCATTTTATCAACTTTTAATCTATTTTCAAGTGACATATACCAGCAAAATGATCGATTCTGTAATGATCTGAACAATTACTTTATTTAAAGTGTTTTAAAATTGAGAACAGACTAATACCAATAGAGATGTTTCTGACTCTAATCCAGTGCTACAAAGTTTATTCTGATAGAAACCTGGTTCCCACCAACCACTGTCTGTTCTACGTGTTTACCTCCGGTATACATGCATAGCAGTTTCAGAATTATTAACCCATAACTCTGTGAGGAATCACTTTACCAACTAGAATACACTATTTATGTAGAGTTTTCTTTTTCCCCTCTTACAGTTAGTAGTCAAAACATCATTCTCTAAAGTTACTTAGGTTACATACCCCCTTTGGTGTGGCTGTATCATACATTTATGATTAGTCTTTTTTGAGGTCTGCCTTTCTAACCTCCTGGTTGAGTTTTTAAAATTTGCACACGTTCAAGTTCATTCTCTATGTTGTGAAGTTCTGTGGATTTTAACACATGTATAGCATTATCTATCCACCACATCAGTGTTATATGGAATAGTTCCATCTCTTTGAAAGTTTCCCTGTATGTCCCCCTTTGTAGTCAGTCACTTCTACCCCTCTCCAATCTGCTGCCAACCACTGATCTATTTTCTGTCTCTGTAGTTTTGCCTTTCCCGAATGTCATATGAATGGAAAGCAAAATACATTTGGTTATTTTTTTGGTTAGCAAAATACATTTAAAATTTGTATTGCATGAATTAATAGCTTGTTCTTTTTTATTGTGGAGTGGAATTTTATTGTATAGATATACTATTTTGTTCATTCATCTGTTGAAAGGACATCTTCATTGGTACAAATGTTCATGAACAGGTTTTCATATGAACATAAATTTTTGGTTCACTTTGGTAAATACCCAGGGGCACAGTTGCTGGGTTGTGTGGTACGTCTGTGTTTAACTTTTTAAGAAACTGCCAAATTCTTCCTAAGTGGCTGTTTTGTCTTTATTTTTGAAAGGTATCTTAGCTGGATTTAGAATTTTTTTTTTTTTTAAGATTTTATTTATTAGAGAGAGAGAGCGCGTGTGAGGGAGAGAGTGAGAGAGCACAAACCAGGGGAGAGGCAGAGGGAGAAGCAGACTCCCCGCTGAGCAGGGAGCCCAGCTGGGGCTTGATCCCAGGACCCTGGGATCATGACCTGAGCCGAAGGCAGATGCTTAACCAACTGAGCCATCCAGTCACCCGTGGATTTAGAATTCTTAGTTGATAGATATTTTTCTTCTATAGTTTAAAAATGTTGATCTACTCTCCCCTGCTTTGCATTGTTTCTAATGAGAAGTTCGCTGTCATTCCTGTTTTTTCTCTCTATATATATACTCTCTCTTCTGTCTGCTTTTAGATTCTCTTTCACTGTTATTCAGCAACTTGACTTTAAAATTGTGAGGGTTTTGTTCTCTTTGGAGGTTGTTGACGTTCTTTAATCTATGAGTATAGTTTTCATCAGATTTAGGAAAAATGTGGCCACTGTTTTCTGTCCTTCTCTTTTACTCTTTCTGGGGCACTAGTACGTTAATGTTAGGCTGCTTGCTATTGCCCTGTAGTTCACTGTCTCGCTTAATAATGTCTCATATTTCATTGTCCCACAGTTCCTTTTATTCTCACTGTGTTTAATTTTGGATTTTTTTTTTGATTGCTAGCTGTATCTTCAGTTCATTAAACTTTTCTTTAAAGTTTAGAAAAGATTGCTGTTAATCTTATCCAGTGCATGTTTAATTACAGATACTGAATTTTTATTTCTAGAAGATCAGTTTGAGCCTTTTAAAATCTTTTTAACTTTCAAATAATTATAAACTCGTAAGAAGATGCAAAAAATAGCACAGAGAAGTCCCATATGCCCATCACATATCTTCCTCCAATGACGTCATCTTACATAACTGTAGTGCATTACTGAAGCAAAAAATTGACACAGTATAACTAGACTACAAGTCAGATTCTACCAGTCTTTGCAGGCTCTCACTTTTTTTGGTATGTCTTTATCATTCTGGTGGTATTTTATCAAACATGTAGAGTCCTATAACCACCACCACAAGCAAGATAACAGAACTTTTCTGTCACCATAAATTCCTCTGTGTTGCTAACTTAGGTCTTTTCCGTGCACTTGCATTTCTGTTACCATATTCATAGTTTTCTTTATCTTCTTGAATGTATGGGGTATATTTACAGTATCTGTTTTAATCTCCTTGTCTACTAATTCTATCACCTGTATCATTGCTTGTCTTTCCACTTATGATAATTCACCTCGTTTAGGGTGTATTTCCTGCTTCTATGCATGACAGGTAATTTTTGATTGGATGCCATTTAATTTTATATTATTTAATGCTGGGAGTATGTTGTATTATTTTAAATATTGTTGGGTTTTGTTTTGGGTTACAGTTACGGCACTTAGAAGTAGCTTCATCTGGGGCACCTGGGTGGCTTTCAGTCAGTTAAGTGTCTGTCTTCAGCTCAGGTCATGATCCCAGGGTCCTGGAATTCAGCCTTGCATCAGGCTCCCTGCTCAGCAGCGGGTCTGCTTCTCCATCTTCCTCTGCCCCTCTCTCCCTCCCCGCCTTGTGCTCGCTCGCTCTCTCTTGCTCTCTTGCTCTACCACAAATAAATAAATCGTTAAAAAAAAAAAAAAGAAGTAGCTTCATCCTTTTGAGGCTTGTTTTAACTTTGTTACTGCTGGTCCAAAACATCCTTAGTCTAAAGCTTATTCGGTTTCATTGTTTGTGCATTTATTAGCTTCTGAACTCTGTTAAAACTGTGTTAAGGGGCGCCTGGGTGGCACAGCGGTTAGGCGTCTGCCTTCGGCTCGGGGCGTGATCCCGGCGTTCTGGGATCGAGCCCCACATCGGGCTCCTCCACTGGGAGCCTGCTTCTTCCTCTCCCACTCCCCCTGCTTGTGTTCCCTCTCTCGCTGGCTGTCTCTGTCTCTGTCAAATAAATAAATAAAATCTTAAAAAAAAAAAAAACCTGTTAAAACTGTCCCTGTGTTAAAACTGTCCTACTCCAGTTGATGGGAACATGAGTTGTGAGGATTGGTCTGACTACTTTTCAGAGGCTTTTTCTCTGTATTCAGTAGTTTTTTCACATGTGTACACAGGTAATTACTCTGCTAAAACCTTGAGGGCAATCTGATTGTCTTCAGATCTTTCAAGTTCTTTCTCTGCAGCTTCCTTCTCTTCGTTTGCCCTGCAAATTCTAGGTGTCTTGGTGTCTCCCCTAGCTCTGGATCTTTAACTCACTGAAACCATTGGGCTTCGATTAGGTTCTGCCTTCCCCCTCCATATGTTTTAGCCTCATACTTCCATAAGCAGTAGGGCTTATTCCTTCATTTGTTCTTTTTTCTGTTGTTTCAGGACACAGATCCTGAGATGATGTCCGTTGTCTGAAAATTATTGTTTTATATATTTTATTTAATTTTCTAGTTATTTAAGGCAGGAGGATAAATACAGCCTTTGTTTTTCCATCTGGGAAGGCATCCTGCCTTATAGAAAATTTCACTGTAGTTTTATAAATACTGGTCTTTTCTGACTTTTGAATATTTAGCACTTTGTAGGAAAACCAATGTATAAACTTCAATGAATGAAGGCAGCTTTAGAAGGCATGTTTTCTCATACTTGCTGCTTTTCACATACTCTTACGTATATACTTACATTCTCTTTCATCTATTGTGTATCCTTTCATTCCCAGTGAGTGTCAGTGCAATCTATTAGTGAACATTTTATTTAATACAAGATAATGGTGAAAAACGTTAGCTCTTTATGGTTACCTGGAAGAAAATAGAGTACCTTTGTTCCTTTTTCCCTTTGTTTATCAAAAGGAGATGATGAGTCTTAGTTATTGATCAATATAGAATATTGATTCATATAATCCTTAGAGCATATAGTGGCTGTTGACAGAAACCCTAAACCATGAAATACTTGAAGTTATCCCAAGAGGGAGAAACAAGAAATGAACAAAAACAAGTTTTTCCTTTGTACTAAAATTCATAGTGTTCCAAAGTTACTACTTTTCGCTGGTAAGTTTACAGATTAAATAATAACTTTTATTTTTTATTAAGTATTATTTAGCATGTAAAGTCCTAATTGTCTTTTTATAACTTTTATAGTTTAGGTTATGCCGACATACATTAAATTACATTGAAAATTGCCTTGCCTGCTTTTAGATTTCTAACATCTTTTGATGAAACTAGCATAATGTGAAGGTAATGCATGCACTTTAATTTAAACATAACTAATTTAATAAGGGAAACATTTTTACCCTGTAAGAAAAAACTGAAGTTTTACATTATTATCCATTGAATTCAGAGTTGCCATGAGTTAAGGCAAGTAGTGTTTTAAATTACTAATTTTATAAAATACTAACATTAAAATGGGGTTACTGTTTTTTATGGGATGCATAATAAAATAGTTTTGCTCTCATTTTATAACAGTCATGAAAATTAAGTTGGAGCTGAATATGTGTCACTTAACTATTCTTGGACATCAGTTCACTTGGTAATTTTATTTTGTGAATAACCTAATTCCTTGAGAGATGATAAAGCTTACATTTATGGCAGTAAATTATACTTAGGTTTAAAAAGTCTTTCTTGGGGTGCCTGGGTGGTTCAGCGTTAAGCGTCTGCCTTCAGCTCAGGTCATAATCCCAGGATCATGATCCCAGGGCCCTGGGATCGAGCCCACATCGGGTGCCCTGCTCATTGGGAAGCCTGCTTCTTCCTCTCACACTCCCCTTGCTTGTGTTCCCTTTCTTGCTGTCTCTGTCTGTCAAATAAATAAATAAAATCTTAAAAAAAAATAAAAATAAAAAGTCTGTTATTTTTGAGAGAGACATACTTGATATCAGTAGTACATATAAATTGGTAATGAACAATTAACATTTTGGCCTAGAGCCAGGCATCTTAAAGTATTTCAGCCAAACATAAAATGTAAGATGGTCAAAATTAAGTAAAAATATAGCACCCACTAACTTTGTGTTTGTGATCAAATATAAAACCAGAGGTGGAATATAGGTTTTCATTAAGTGAGTTCTTTTTAAAAGTTAAATGTAATAATATTAATTTTCAATGATTTATTTTCCTTGAAAACGTTTTCTATCCTTATTAGATTGCTTTTTAGAGGTAATCCGTGTGTGTGTGTGTGTGTGTGTGTGTGTATGTGTGTGTGTGTGTTGGTTGGTTTTAATAAAATTGATTCATACTTACTATGAATTTAAATTAGAGGTTTTTATTATCCTCTCCCAAAGTAAATATAGTATGATGTTAAATAATTGCTCTAAATTTGAATGTAATTTCTAGTGGTTAGCAACTGTTATTCTGTTAGTTTAATAGGTATACTTACTATTTCCCTAGGGTAAACATTTTACTAAAACTTAGATGAGGGACATTGGTCTTGATATGTTATAGGGGCGCCTGGGTGGCACAGCGGTTAAGCGTCTGCCTTCGGCTCAGGGCGTGATCCCGGCGTTCTGGGATAGAGTCCCACATCGGGCTCCTCCACTGTGAGCCTGCTTCTTCCTCTCCCACTCCCCCTGCTTATGTCCCCTCTCTCGCTGGCTGTCTCTATCTCTGTCGAATAAATAAATAAAATCTTAAAAAAAAAAAAAAAAAAGAAAAGATATGTTACAAATTCTTTGTATCACTTTTGAAATTTTTTTAATCTTAAAAAAAAAAGAAAAGATATGTTACAAATTCTTTGTATCACTTTTGAAATTTTTTTTAAGATTTTATTTATTTATTCGACAGAGATAGAGACAGCCAGCGAGAGAGGGAACACAAGCAGGGGGAGTGGGAGAGGAAGAAGCAGGCTCACAGTGGAGGAGCCCAATGTGGGACTCGATCCCAGAACGCCGGGATCACGCCCTGAGCCGAAGGCAGACGCTTAACCGCTGTGCCACCCAGGCGCCCCCACTTTTGAATTTTTGATCTTTCATTTTCAATTTGTATTCTTGAATTAGCATATCTCTGGGGACTATCACCTCTGCTTCATTGATTTTGGGGGGGTACCTGAGGTGCACAGTGCCTCATCATTTTGGAATTATTTATCTGTTCAGGTTAAGAAATGAGCTTCATTATTTTTCTGCTTTAATGTGAAGAAATACATTGTAGTAGAGCATGTACAGAATTGGCGCATTGAAGGACAAAGGCATCCAGAAAGTTGGCATGTGTTGCTCCTCTTCCTTGGAGTAAATTTTAATAGAAAATTGAATTAAGTTCACATCTACTAATCATCCAGAGAATATATGATGTATTCCAGTCTTATGGCATAGGAATAAACCTCATAAACTGAATGAATAACAGCTGTATAAACAAGCATTTGGAGAATGATTTGAAATTACATGACTGAATTTGAATTAATTGGATATTTCTGAGACTAAGAGGAGAATATTTAAAAGAAATATGTCAGTTGAGGGCTAGTTTTTTGGTCCACTTTTTTATTCACCGTAAGTGTCTTCCTTGTGTGTGAGGTCTGGTGGACAGTTTTAATGGGGGAGAGAAGTGGGAGGGAAGAGTTTTTTATATTTAATAATTTCTCAAAGTATCTGCCACTCTAGCCCTCCCTAGGTGGTTAAGAAGAAGATCAGTTATGACATAAAAAAAGTACTTTTTGTTTTCTATGTATCATATTGGATATTTTTGCTACTGTTCATATATTTACATGTTAGTAATTTTGACGGCTTTTGGATAATTCCACTCTAGAGGGAGAACTGGTGGGCGGTCCTTCCTGTGACACGACCCTTGAGTGACAGTTCTATTTGATTGCCTCCAGTACTGTGAGGAAAGGACACGACTCTATGGTGAGGACTGATGGACATACATTATCTGAGAAAAGAAACTACCAGGTAAGATCAGTTTTTTTTTCTTTTTCTCTGTTGTTCTTATAGCTGTATTGAACTGTTTAATGTGTTATATTTAACGGACACCAGCAGATTAGATACACTTCAGTTTGAAAAATTTGGCTTAGAATTTAAAATACATGTGTTGGCTTTGACAGTTGAAATAGTTGGGAACATTTTTCAAAATAAATCATGCTATGATAAATGTATATTCTTTTAATGTCAAAACATTTTTCTGGTGCTTCATGTGTATGTCAAAACGTAGATTATCTGATACACAATTTATGACTCCATGGCTGGGTTCTGAGCTAGTATTCCGTAAAACAAAGTGCTGATTACTTTTATATGTATTATTCCTGGATGACTAAACCTGAACTCTTAGGCTATATTCAGGGTAATAGAACATCACAGAAATGTAGATAAAATTGGTTATAATATAAAAGAAATAGAAATGCGAATGAATCCCAGGGCGTTCAGAGACCCAAATTCTATTGAATTTCTCATTAGCTTGCTAGCCTTATAATGTTAGGTTTTTGTTTTGTCATTTATTAAGTTGGTTAATAATATCCATTCCCTACGTAGCATGTAAGGATGCTGAAAGGATGGTTGAAGTGTAATATTCCTCTCTCTTTCTTAGGTTTTAAAAGAAGGTGAAAGATAGTGATATGAAGTAGTGATTTAAAAAACATTTTTTAAATTCAATTTTTTCAAAAAAAAATCTCCTTTTTTTAAATTTGATACTAAGTTATTACCAAATTATTCAGTGATTCAGAATACAGAAAAGTTCAAAGCTCAAGTAGGAATAAGCTTTAGGCTTTCTGCACTGATACATATTCAGCTTCCCTCAGACCCTTTCACCTGCCAGTTTCATTCCCTCTAGACTGTTGAAGGCAACTAGTATGATAACAGCTTTGATTCACTAACCGTTTATCTGCTAATTATTTATTTTAGTCCAGTTAATCTTTTCTTCCCTCAAATTGGAAAGATAGATAATGGAAAAAATTGTGAATGGGTCTTCATGGTGTTAATAGCAAAGAGCCTTTGATTATTCGATTAAGGTTCTGGTTTGGGCACTGTGCCTAATAAAAATAGTGTCAATTTATCCTCCCTTTCACTTAACTTGATGTCTGAAGTTTCTTGCCAGAGTGTTGTGATTTTAATAAGACATAACTGTGACTATGCAGAATCAGTTCTCCCTGTAACCTTTTCTATTCAGAGTTCTCATAGACTTGACCAGCATGGCCTTTGCTAATTTTCGTACTTGCTATAGCTCCTCTTTCCTTACAACCACTTCCAACTACCTTGACTCATAAGATTTTAATTGGTCACACTACTTGGGCTGTTGTGTCTTTTGATAGGTTTTGCTAAATTATTTTAAGAATATTGTGATTCAAGGCTATGTGGCTTTTCGGTGCTCATAATCAAGTTTGTAAAGTGTAAGTATAGAACTTTCTGTATGATTACATAGTATGGTCAAGTTTCTTCATGGAATCATCTTAATACAGAATTCCAAAATTTACATTTAAGAAAGGAATAAAATGAAATTATATTTTACATATGAAGAGATTTCCTAATTCCTGCTCATCCTACTCTAAAAATATTCTGTTGTTCCAGTTACATTATTTATAAGTAATCTAGCTTCTTTAACTTACTTGAAAAAAATTCGTGGGTAGTGTTTTCCTGGCTGAAAATATTTTCCCCTTTTTTCTTTTGTTGTTACTTAGTGACACTTAATGCATGTTGAAATATCCTTGGAAACAATTGTTTGAATTTCCATTGTAAAATTATTTTATTTTTGAAGCATCTCCTGAAAACTACATGTATAGACATAATTTCCCATCTGATGTTGATCCATATGTTAAAAGCATATGGGAAATTCAAAGGAATATTAAATAGATCACTTATATTTTTGTGGGTTGCACTAAAAGTTTGTATATGCTGAGATGAAAGGATTTGGATTTTTAAAAATTCTGTTTTGAGGAATTTTTTTGTTTTTCATGGGTAAGGTAGGATTTCTTCGTGCGCTCAATTTATCTTTGAGGGCTTTTGTTTTTGTAGGGAACTTGATGTCTTATAGTGATACTTAAGCATCCTGATAATAATAGGCTAATATTCCAGAGTTTAACAAGAAGGATAAAATTTCTCTAATTCTCATTTCCTTATAGACCTGATGGAAGCCTTAGGAACTTAGCGTAAGAATATGCATTCGCTCACCTTTGTGCTAAAAACTACTGCCTTTCAAATGGGTGTTGGTTGAAGTATTGATTTTTTATACTGGTATTTAATTTGTTTCATTTCTTTAATAAATTTAGGCCCAGTTAAGTTTTTGGAGTTTGAATAGAGTAGTTGAGTTTTATTTGCTTAGACTGCTATATTAGGTCAGGTAAGAATTTAATTATTTAAATGATTCATAGCTCATTCTTTTTTGGAAGGATTGTCAGGCTTTTTCCAGGGAATATTTTTGCTAGTATTCTCTTATCTTCCTATTTACACTAATTTACTTCAGCTGTAAGTATGTACAAATCTAACCATGTTAATTACATTAATTACTAATTTAGCTCATCAATGGCTTTACTTCTCTTATATAATAAAACCAAGCTCGTAAACATAATACAATATTTCCACATTTTGACCCCAACGTGCTTTTACCATTCTAGTATCTCTTCTCTGACTCCCTAGTATGAATTTTTTTCGATTAGGAATATAAAGCTGATTTTAATCTCCCACCCATACACTTTTACACTTTTAAGCCTTTGTTTTTAGTTCCTCTTCATGTAATGCCTCACCTTTGTTTACATCATTCAAGAATTAGTTATCAGGGGCGCCTGGGTGGCACAGCGGTTGAGCGTCTGCCTTCGTGATCCCGGTGTTGTGGGATCGAACCCCACATCAGGCTCCTCTGCTAGGAGCCTGCTTCTTCCTCTCCCACTCCCCCTACTTGTGTTCCCTCTTTCGCTGGCTGTCTCTATCTCTGTCAAATAAATAAATAAAATCTTAAAAAAAAAAAAAAAAGAATTAGTTATCAATACTCCCAGAAACTCTTCCCTGATGAGCTCAGTGCTCCTTTTCCTTGCTCTCATACCCTTTGTAATACTTCTAGTTTAGTGCTGACCGTAATACATTGTAGTTACCTGTTTATTTGTCCTTGTCTTACCTGTGCTGTCTAATACTGTATGCATTAGCCATAGTGGCTGTTTAAATTTAAATTCATTTAAATTTAAATTTAAAAATTTAGTTTCTGAGTTGTGTTAGCCGCATTTCAGATTCCTACCAGCTGTCTGCTGTTAACGACTTCCATATCAAACAGTGCAGGTGTAGAACTCTTCTGTCATTGCAGTGTTACTGTATGTTACACAGCTTGTATGTTACAAGCTTCTTGAAAACTGGAGCCATGTTTTTTCTTATTTTGGTAATGCCAATATATGCCAGTGTCAATGCTGATATATAATTACCCATGATTTTGGGTAAACAATAGGTGTTTAATGCATGTTGTTTTAATAAAATTAAAACAAGAAAATAAGTGAAAGGAAGAAATTGTGGAGTGTGCTGGGTAACATACTACTGGTATTTCCAAGATTTTTAAATGTAAGTCCAAGTGGAGCATTTTATAATATGAGGTCATTGATCATGTCATGTTGGTTGGTTCAGGGTTATCTATGTGGATCTAATGCATCCCAGTCCATATGTTCCTGAAGAAATACCTCACAGTCTAAAATGCTGCGTTAATTAACTTTGTGGAATGTATCATGTCATATTACTATGGTGGTGATTGTATAGCCATTTCCTCTTCCCTCCCCCTGTCATTAAATACTTCATTTCCTTTTTATTAATTTTTTAAATCGCAGAAGTTATAGAGGCACATTGCAAAAGCTTTGAAGAATAACGGAAATATAAAATAGAATGTGAAAGTTTACCCTGTTTAGTGTATCATTTTAGATCTTTTCTAGTGACATATAGGTGTAAATGTGATTTGTTGTCTTTGTTTTTAACAAATATGCATTTTCTGCGCTTGCAAGTTGTACTTAATGGGGAAGTTTCTGTGTGCCACCCTTTTTCCCCTGCCTCCTTCCCAGAAGTAATCACTAGCTTGAATTTTGTGTTTCCTTCTTTTTATTTTTATAGTTTTGTTATATGCGTGTTTCAGAATATACAGGTGCATCTTTCCTTTATGTGTTGTGTGGTGATTTTGGGGAAAGTGGTACTGTATATTTCGTTACTTCATATAGGAAAAAAGATAATGAATTTCCAGTCCATGCAGAACGATTTCCCAGATATTGCTAAAAACCTCAATTACCTGACTATTCAAGTATTTTTGCATAAGATAAAGCATTTAAACAAGTTGCCTAATTATTTTAACACATACAAACGCATGAATAGATGTGTTTCCATTCGGTTTGCAAGACAGCTACATAGTACTATATACAAATTACATTTTTATCTTTTGTACTGCAGTAAAAATGTAATGTAAATAAGGAATGAAATGCCTGTTTCTTTTATTCTAAGTTATACCTTACTGAAAATTTATGTCTTTCTGCTGTCAGGATACATCTTACACGTGGTATGTTAGAGTCATAGTTGTAACATTATAGCTTATAACCATTAATGATTGGTTACCTTATAGTATGACTGAAAACAGCACCAACATCAGAGCATCTTAGAATCTGTAATAGGTTAAAGTATGTTAAAGATACATAATATAAAGAATACTTAAAAAAGTGAACAAGAATTTTTTAAAAATGGGTACTTAGCAATTCAAGTTGATCTGGTGCCCAGAGCAGAAAGATGGAGGCTTCATCATTGTTGCTGTTTGGCGTTGGGTTAAGGTGAAATAGCTGAGGAAGGAATTAGTTCAAAATATGTCTGAAACCAATGAACTGGCTCACAGCTTACTCTTCTTTTCCCTTGAAACTCTTACAAACAAATGGCTCTAACCTGTTATCTGTAGCCAGAGATGAAGCAAGGGGATAGAAAAAACTCAAAATGGATGACTGTTCACTTGCAGTTACACGAAGAGGGTGCTCTTACATTTACACTTTTAAATGTGATGCTTCTGCTTATGTCACAATCACATTATCAACAACAGAAGTCCTTTTGACTCCATAACCTAAATATTTTCTTAATAAATTGACATTTATTTGTTATTTTTGGCACCTCTCTTTTTTCTTCTCTGGCCAACCAAGAACGCGAAGTTAATTGAATTCCCAAGGTACTCATTGGTTGGCTCGTTTTTACAGGACTCTAACAATGTTAGCCTTTCTTTGATTGCATTATATTTTCTGATCCTTCTTTTCCTCATGTTCTGAAATCATTAAATAAGATGATTTTTTTTTCCAAAAAGCAAGTTTCACCAAGATACATGGTATATTGTACCCTTAGTATCTTAGTAACTTTTTCACAGTGCCCCTAGGCCAAAAGAAGTAACTAACAGCTCTGTTCAGTAATTAGTTCTAAGCCACTTACAGTAGTAATTAGCATGGTATCTGACAGATACTGCAGTGTTTCCCCAAGATTTAAAATACTGGCAGCATTCCTGTATTCACTGTGGTACTCCTTTTGGGAACTTAGGCCATAGGTTTTTACACAAGAAATACTATGTTCTCTTTCAGAAAAATATTTTCTATAATAAAAAAACATTAAAAAGAAAAAAAAATATTTTCATTTAAGGAGCTTGCCTCAATCATATATATGAAATGTGTTCATCATTAAACAGAAAGTTAAAACATTAGTGCAGATATTTCTGTGAATCAGAAAAAATATAGAAGTAAACAAAGTTATTTTTTAAAATGTACTCAGGCTCTGCTTAGATTCTGGGATGATTGCATCAATGGTGGCAGCTTAGTTTTTTAAATCTTTCTGAATTTCCACATAAAAATAGAACAACCAGGTAGCAAAACCCAAACCCATGAGAACATTTGTAACAGAACTTGGTCATGAGGTATCTCCATGAATCCCCAAATATAAACAGATGAGAACCAAAAAACCTACACTTTTGGGTGCGTGAGAAAGTAGAAAGAAGGATTAGAATGTCTGGCCTGAGAATAGAAGTATTTCAAAGGTGGTGAACAACCAATTTGAAAGTGATTAAGTGTGATTATCCAATTTGAAACTAGGAGAAATTTTGCTCACTATATTAGATCTTGGTAGAGGACCTGTGGCCTGAAGTAACTTGAGCAGTCCTGTCTATGAACTCGAAAGACTGGCCTACCAGTGCTCTTTCCCAGGACCCTACTGAGAAGTTTCTGGGAATGGATTCACAATTGAGCAGTATAGAAGCAACAGAGACAGAGGAAAGAGAACCTCCAGATAAAAATGGTAGAGGAGAACAGAGCCAGAAAAATCTCAGAAAACAAGTCATTGTATTTTTAAACATTGCATGAAAACAACAGAAGAGGGAGCTTTATGAAGTTAGAAAAGTTTTTTGAACCCAGACATATTCTCAAAATTCAGGAAAATTAAATTCACAAAAGGTCTTTCAGGAATATTTTTAGGAGTGCTTTTACTAATTTTGAGTCCCCCTCATCAGTGTTCATATTGATGACATTTGATGTCAAAGTTTTAATTTTTTAGAGAATTTATGGAGGTTGTGTGAAACATTTCCCTGTTGAAATCAAGTAAGTGAAAATATTCGATATCTTTTGAAAGATTTTTTTATCTTTCATATTTAATCTATCTGAAATTGATTTTTGTATACAGTGTTAGGAGTCCAATTTCCATTCCTCGGCATATAGATGATTTTATCAGAATCATGTAGTGATTTTTTTTCTGCCTTCCTCAACTAATTAACAGGACTATTCTATCATAAATCAAGTTACTTTATATTCATGGGTCTGTTTTTAAAATCTCTGTTCTGTTACTTTGATGTGTTTGCCTACACCTGCACTAGTACTGAATTTTAGTTACTGTACCCTTGTGTTAAATCTTCATGTCCGTCTTTCATTATACCTTTGTCTTCCTGAGTGTCTCGACTTTCTTGGCCTTTTGTTCAATGACAAATTTACAATATATATAAAAAAGTATTGAGTTTATAAGTGGAATTTCATTGACTTGGGGAAGAATTGATATGTTTATGGTAGTCTTCCTCTCCTGAATTCATATGTTCTGGTCTTCTGTATTTTCTCTCAGTAAAGTTTTATTATATTTTTAGTAATAGACCCAGATTTATGCATACAGTTTTGGTTTTCTGGTAAATGGTATTTTAAAAATTGTATTTTGTAGGTGTTACTATTATATTGACATACAGTCAACTTTTTAAATTGATTATTGTATCAATGTTGCTAAATTCTTTAAATCTCAAATTTATTTGTAGGTTCTTTGGGGGTTTTCATATAAATAAACATATCTGGAAATTACAGTTTGGATACTTTCATAATTTTTACTTACATTTGTTTTCTGAACTCATTAATACTTCTCAGACATTGTCGAATAGAAGTGTTAATAGAACTCTTTCTCTTGTTACTTGTCCTAAAAGCTTTAAGTTGTCAGCAGTAAATACAATATTTGATGCAGTATCTTTTTTATAGATGTAGTTTATCAGGATAAAGAAATATTTTTTTCCTCTGTAGCACTTTTTTCATTTTTAAGGTTGTTGTCTATGTCCCTTTTCTCTTTGTCAGTCTTGCTAGAGACTTGTCAGTTTTACTAGGAATTTTTAGCTTTAGTTATTTTTATTTTATTTTTTGTTTCATATTCATCATTTTGTATTTGTTCATCAGTCTTTAATTACTTCTTAGGGTTTATTGTAATGTTTTTTAATCTTAAGTGTTTATGATGAGATTTTTCTAGTTATCTTTCTGTTGCTGATTTCTCATGTAATTCCACTGTAGCTATAGAATATGATTAATATGGTACCACCTACTTGTTTACGAACTTGAACAAAATGCATATTGACCATTTGGTGGGTGTATTGGCTGTATTTCTCTTCATTGGATCAGATTTGTTAATCTTGGTGTCTCTTATCTTCTTTACCCACATATTTACCCATTATTATTTACATGTTATCATTATTTATTCCTTTCTTTAGATCATACCCTTTTATTTCTTTAATTATTTTATACATTCGTATGTTTGATGTGTGATAAATCAAACAATTGGAAGTTGCTACAGATCATTCTGATGTCTTTTGTTTCTGCTGATTCTCCCTTATGGTACCTTATTTCCTTGTGTGTGTGTGTTAAGTTACTATTTCATGTTTCCTAGAACTCTGGGAATTTGTTGAATATTAGGTGGAAGGACATTTTTCCCAAGGGGATTTGATTTTCATTTGCTTTTGCTGATGCCTAAGGGACTACCAATCCAGGACCAATTAAAAATAAAATGTTAGCTTAGGTTGCAATCCACATAGGTATTATGAATTCAGGCTGGTTTATGGCTATAGAGTCTCAGAAGAGCTTTCCTGTACCTCTTGCTGCCTAACATCAAAATCATGACATTCAAGTGCCTTCTTTACTAAGAAGTTATCACAGTTATGATGTACCCTTTTAAAAGGTGCTGGTTTATGAGAAGGTCTTTTAACAGGTTTTCTATCTTGGACAGATTCCCCTTTAGGGATATAAACTTGTGGCTTTTCTGTACTCCAGCTTTTACTTTGTTTTGGGGTGCTGAATTTCCTTCTCTCCTTCCTTTCCAACGTCCCAGGCTCAACAATTCATTTAAAAATAAAAATGTAATCACTGTCTTAGTTTTCAGTGATATTTTGTTCACACTGTATCTGCATTTGAGAATAATGCCTGTCATACGCTCAGTAAATATTTGTTGGTTGGCTGAATCAGTATTTCATGGAGCATTTTTTAGTTGGTTTTGAGTGGAGCATTTTGTTTTTTGTTTAGAGTATACCCTAGTACCAGAAATATATATCTTGATCATTTTGTAGGTGTCAGCTGAAATTTCACTTCTTAGGGCAGCATTTCCTGTTTCTATTATATATTCTTATTGTTCATTGTAATTTGAGGGGGGGCTAGTGTTATTTCTGCTTCTTATCATCATCCATAATTGAAAAAATTTGATAGTTTTTTTTCTTTCCTTTCCTTTTCTTCTTTTCTTCTACTTTTGTTTTTTCTTCCCTCCCTTTCTTTCCTGCCTCCTTCACTTCCCTTTCCTTTCTTTTCCTTCCCTTTCTTTATAGTGTCATTTTTCTTCTACTTGAAGAGCTTTTTAAGTTTTTTATTTTATGTGTAATCTAGGCAGAATTATTTAAAGTCATTAAGTTTTTATTTAAGGAATTTCGCATGTTGTGGTTCCTTCCCCTATCAACTTGGTTCCTCCAAAGTTTGAGTCATAATCTTCAATATAGCCTTTTTATTTTATTTTTTTTTATTATTTTTTTTTATTAATAATGATTTTTTATTATATTATGTTAGTCACCATACAGTACATCCCCGGTTTTCGATGTAAGGCTCGATGATTCATTAGTTGCGTATAACACCCAGTGCACCATGCAATATGTGCCCTCCTTACTACCCATCACCGGTCTATCCCATTCCCCCACCCCCCTCCCCTCTGTAGCCCTCAGTTTGTTTCTCATAGTCCATAGTCTCTCATGTTTCCTTCCCCCTTCTGATTACCCCCCCTTTCTTTATCCCTTTCTTCCCCTACTGATCATTCTAGTTCTTATGTTCCATAGATGAGAGAAATCATATGATAGTTGTCTTTCTCTGCTTGACTTATTTCACTAAGCATTATCTCCTCCAGTGCTGTCCATGTTGTAGCAAATGTTGAGAACTCATTCTTTCTGATTGCTGAGTAATATTCCATTGTATATATGGACCACAACTTCTTAATCCAGTCATCTGTTGCAGGGCATCTCGGCTCCTTCCACGATTTAGCTTCAATATAGCCTTTTTAAAAAGAACATTTGCTTAACCCACAATTGTCATGTCCATTTGTCCACAGTTCTTTTAGTTGGGCTTCTTTGATCTCTACTTGAATAGGGACGTACTGATTACATACTTCAAAAATTTCCAACCTGTAATCTTTGGGACCCAGTTTCATCAAGCCATTTATTTTAGGGCCACTTTTAGGGTCAGAATAGCTGGATCTGCCTGGTGGTCAATTTCAGACACCCTGTATATGTGTGTCAGTTGAAATTGTATTCACTCCTAAACTGTTTCACACCCTGGAATAGTACAGATCTTTGGGGTAGACCAATTCCTAAGATTTAAAAAAATGACTATTAGACCTTATATAGTATCTCTGTCAAGTAGTTCTTTTCCTACAGATCTAAGAAATAGTTCTGTGCTTAAAGCAAACCACATATTTACTCCATGAAGTGTTTCCAAGAATGTGAGTCTATAGGATAAAGACCCATCAGGATAGACGTTAACTAAAAAACATTTTTATGTTGCATTCCTGATGGTGATGATTCTTTCACATTTGTATGTCTGCAGAAGTCTTTATTTCATCTTTATTTTTGAAAGTTTTGTTTTTTTTTTGCTTGGTGTGTAATTCAAGATTGACAGGGTTTTCTGATTTTAGTATTTTAAAGGTTTTGCTTTACTGTCTTCTAGCTTCAGTAATTTCTGACAAAAAATCCGTCATTCTTATCTTTAATCCTCTACGTAATGTAACTTTTTCTCTGGCTAGTATTAAGATTTTTTTATCATCGATCCTATATATCTTTTTTTTTTCCTTTAAGATTTTACTTATTTATTTATTTGAGAGCGAGAGCAGGAGTGGCAGGGAGAGGCAAAGAGGGAGGGAGAAGCAGACTCCCTGCTGAGCAGGGAGCCAGATGCGGATGGGATCTTGACCTGAGTTGAAGGCAGATGTTTAACCTGCTGAGCCACCCAAGCACCCCTGGTTTTACACATCTTGAATGATATATCTTGGTATAAGTTTGAGATTTATTGAGCCTCTTGATTTTGTGTTTAGAGTTTTTATCAAATTTGGGAATTTTTTATCCATTATTTCTTTAAATGTTTATTCTATTCCTTTTCTATTTTGGGGATTCACTTGAAGTTGTCCCACAGCTTACTGATGTTTTAAATTCTTTTATTTCCTCTGTTTTATTTTGGTTAGTTTTTATTGCTGTTTTCAGTTTCACTAATTTTTTCTTTATCACGGCAGTTATTCTAACTTCTACAAACAAAATGTAGTTATAATAACTGTTATAGTGTTATTACCTATTAATTCTATCATCTGTGTCCTTTCTGGTCTGTTTATGTTGATCATTGGGTTTTTTCTTCCCCATTATGTGTTTTATTTTACTGCTTCTTTGTATGCCTAGTAACTTTTGTTTGGATGCCAGTCATTGGAAATTTAACCTTTTCAGTGCTGTGTATGTTTTTTGGTTAATATTCTTGAGCTTCCTTGGGGACAGAATTTAGTTACTTAGAAGCTGTTTGAGCCCTTTGAGACTTCTTTTCTTTTTCTTTTACGTTTTTTTTAACACAGAACCCCAGTAGCCTTTAGCCTAGGCTAATTTTTCCCAACTTTGAGACTGTACTCTTCTGAGTACTCTACACAGTGCCCTGTGAATTATATTTTAATACTCTGACTTGTGGGAACAGCCCTGTGTGAGTCCTGGAGAGTGTTCCACTGTGTCTTTTTCCAGCCTCTGGTATTTTTCTTTGTGCATATGTGGAGCAATATTTAGCTGAAGACTCAAGAAGGACCTTGTTCAGATCTCTATAACTCTTTTTCTTGCAGCGCTCTTCCGTCTGGTACTCTAGACTTTTTCTCTAGCTGCCTTGGCCTACCTAGATCTGAGCTACACTTCCTCAATTTGCAGAGATTTCTGAGTTCCACCAGGGCTTCCTCTCTCTGCACTGCAGCACAGAAACTCCTCTAGTGTGTAAGCGAGGGCACTTCTAGGGCTCGCATCAATTCTTTCTCTCTCAGGGGTTATTGTCTTGAACTGCCTTATGTCCTGTGTCTGAAAACCATTGCTTCATGTATTTTGTCCTTTTTTAAAGTTGTTTCAGGTGAGGCAGGAGGGAAGGTTGTTTCTACTCCATCTTGGTTAGAAGTACAATTCGTAAGATTTCATTTTTTTTAATTATATTTTGGTTGAGAAGATAGATGAGAAGTCATTTCTGATAAAGAGAACAAGCTTTTGTGTCAATATTCAGTTAAGGCTTGAATACTTTTTGTTGTGTAAGACTCTATGTGGTTTGTAATACACAGAAATATTAGCCCTGTGTTCAGCACTTAAGGTCATTTGGAAAGACACATAAAAGAGTGCAGGTCAGCAAATATATTACAGTTCATACATGAAGTCTTCATAGCTGTGATTCTCTTTAACCTAAAGCAAACAATTGCATGATTTCCCTTGAATTCCCTTCCTCAAGATTTCCTAGACTCTAATAGACCTGTAAATACGGTAGCCATTTATCTTCTCAGCTGAGGTAATAATTTTACTAGTATTCCTAGTAAAATATGTGTTCTGTAGCATAGAATAGTAAATCATCTCTTTAATATTTAACCTGGCTCAGTAAATTAACAACACCATAGTACATATGCTAATAAAAAAAAGAAAAAGGAAGATATTTTTTCAGAAATAAATAGGAAATGAAGATCTTTCTTATTTAGGGCCAGAAATGTCAAGAGAGACTGCTTGAGACGTTGAAATTTAAACCTATTCTTCTCTAGTGGGGTAAAGGCATTGTAATAAAGCTGAAAGATTATGATTGGTAGAGTAACATTTTTGGGATATTATACTTTACTTTCTACTTGTATTACTTTGGACCAGTTAGGTAAAGTCTTTGACACTCTTCATATTTAAGAGTGAGATCTTTAAATGCTGATTGGTTTCCTTGTAGAAGCATTTCAGTTAACAAATACAGTATAGAAGGTGAAAATAGCAAATCGCCATTAGAGCATCATAGTAATAGATGCTGCAAGCAATATCCGTGTATGACTGCTGTAATTAGTAGGCAGAAATTTAAGGTCAAACAGATACTTGCACACTCTTAAAGAACTTATTTCAAAACCAGTGTTTTAATGGGAAAATAGGAATTTATAGTTGAGAAAACTGGTCGATGTACCAGCTTAATCAAGATCAAGATTAATATCACCTGTAATAAGACATATCATCATCATATACACTTCTGTATATGTCCATGTAGGATGCGCTGGAGAAGGACATATTACCTCTGCAGTGAGGTGGCTTTAAAAGTACGTAACCTCTATCTACTCATGAGAAAACATAAGACCTACTCACGTTGCAGGACATTTTATGGTGTAGTTACATAAGTACAACTAATGACATCAGTGTTGTGAGAGGCAAGGAAAAACAGGTAAAGTCCAAGGTTGGAGAAGACCGAGGAAACATAAAACCAAATGTAATGTGGATCCTGGGATAGAAAAAAGACATTAGTGGAAAAACTGGTGAAAGCTGTATAAAATTGTTTAGTTAATAGCTACTTTCTTAGTTTTGGTACTTGTACTATGGTCATATAAGATGTTGCCACTAGGGGAAAGTGGGGCATATGGGAGCTTGGTACTATTTTTGCAAGTCTAAAATTATTTGCGAATAAGAAGTTTTTAAAACATGGTGACAGTGTTTGTGGACAGAGCTTATTACCATGTAGTTAAATTAGTCTTTTTGTTGGGTAAGTACCTCATTTGGATAGTATGTGACATTCATTTCCCTTGAGCAATTTCAGTTTTCCACAAAAAATATATACTTACAAGAGGAGGACAGAGAGGTGGTTCTTACATTTTCACTGGTGGCATTCTATAAGCAGGTTAAGGAAAGAAAGAGAAGGATTGAACATTTACAGTTACAGATGTAAATCTTCATCCTTCAGTTTTCAGGTCCATGCCTCACCCCTGCACTTTGGCTCAGTACCAAGATTTAGAGCCTATCCATTTGGGTTTTTTTCTGGAGAACAAACCTTTGGTATCTTATTGGAGACACAGGGGTTGGTTATTCTCCTGATAACTGTGATAGGGGAACATCTTTGATTTATCTAGAGCCTGTAGACCCCACCCTTCCATGCCTCAGTTTGAGGTAAAAGTAATCATCTTACAGAGGTTTTGTTATGATTAAGTGAGTTTTTATATATATGTGCATTATGTATATATGTCCCTGTGTAACGTGTATGCATACATACATACACATACACACACACACAGTGCTTTGAGCAGTATTTATCATTCGGTAAACATTCAGTACTTGTTAGTGCTTAATTTGTAGCAGGCCCACTGTGTTAGACTGCTCAGGCAGTGCACTGTTTGGCTAACTCCAAGGAGTGCATATTCCCATGGACTACAGTGCAACCCAGTGGCTCTAAGTAGTATAATTCTTCTAGTGGGATTTTGTGATACAAAAGAGACACGTCTTGCTCTCAAAACAACTTTTAAAAAAAAAGCAATCTAACTTGAGAAAAAAAATTAAGGAAATGGAAAAAGGTTTTTTTTTTTTAATATCCCAGTTCTTATCTAGTGCTTCTCATAGTATGGCACTCTAACCACTGAAGGTTTTTAGCAGTCTATTAGGTATTTTGGAAGTGGTTGTCAATTTCAGTGGGAAAAGGCATAAAACAATTTTATTAAATATGTTTCAGAAATGTAAAGTTTAACATTAATTTTTCAACATAATTCCATTAGTTTTAAAAATAATTGTTGTGTCAGAAAATTTTTGCCCTGTGCTGTAAGCAGTTCATTGGTGTCAAATAACACTCAGGTAATGGCAGTAAGATGAGGACACATTCATGTTATGGGCCTACTCTGTAAGGCAGTGAGTGTTCCAGATCCTAAGGAGACAAAGAGACAAAAAATTCTGTTCTTATGGAGCTGACATTTTAGAACATAGGAAGACAGTAAGCAAAAGAAACAAAATACACTACAAATTATATGTTGATAATGTTGTGGAGAAAAAATTAAAATAAGAAAGGAGATAGAGAGTGCCTAAGGGGTTGGGGAATGGGTGTGTAATTTTCAATATTCAGGGGAGTCCTCACTAATATGATTCTACCTGAAGTTGGGTGGGGTAAGAAGCTATATAGTTACATATCTAGGGGAAGAGCATCCTGGAGGATAGAAGTGCAGAGGCCTGGAGACAGGAGTGGGGAAGTAGTGTGGCAGGAACACAGTAAGAGAAAGGGAAATGGTAGGAGATTTAGAGGTTAAGGGTAACTTAACCAATGCTGTGGAAGCCATTGTAAATGTGTTTTCACCTCTGTTCCCTTTGATTTGTAATGTTCCTTTATTTCTGAGCATCAGATGGATAAAGTAGGTAAGAGTAGAAAAGTGATATCTAGCTCATGGTAGATGCCTACTAAATGCTTATTGAATTAATTTATATGGCACGGTGTTCAGAAGTATTTTAAACATCCTGTGTTGGGGCGCCTGGGTAGCGCAGTCGTTAGGCGGCTGCCTTCGGCTCAGGGCGTGATCCCGGCGTTCCGGGATCGAGTCCCACATTGGGCTCCTCCGCTGGGAGCCTGCTTCTTCTGCTCCCACTCCCCCTGCTTGTGTTCCCTCTCACCGGCTGTCTCTCTGTCACATAAATAAATAAAAAATCTTAAAATAAAATAAAATAAAATAAAGGTCCTGTGTTCCCTTGCTGAAGGAATAGTTTTCATTTTTAACTGCTTCATATAACATAATTTTTCTCATACTCTATATTTAGTTTACAATTTCAGAATATTTGCCACCTTCAGTAATATTTGTTATTGAATAGATGTTATCTTTAAATAACTGAAGGCTTATTCTATTAGCCCTAGTAGTATTCATAATGGAATCTAGTTTTCTCAGAATCAGTAATTCACTTGTATTATAAAACAAAGATTCACATTTTAAGTCCTATTTTTTTATTGATTTCTTTAAAAGTCTTTACATTTTTCTCTTCATCATTTAGTTTCTTCAAGTTATTTTAATTGAGGGTCCTTATTTTTATCAGAGTGGAACATGTTTAAGAAGTTCTGATTTTTTGAATTTATTGAGACTTGTTTTGTGGCCTAATGTATGTGATCTATTCTGGAGAATGTTCCATGTGCATTTGAGAAGAATATGTATTCTGCTGTTTTGGAATGCAATGTTCTCAATCATTTCCTCCCAAGGAATATACTTATACCAAAAGGTATTCCTGGTTTTCAGAAAATTCACTGGTCCACTTTTAGGGATTTAAATACATCCATATAGTCTAGCTGTCATTCTGCTGGTTGATGGTGTTAATCTATATGAGAATCTAAGATTTAATGTTGAGTGCTTAGGAGAACAAGAAAAAGTATACAAGCAGTGGATAGGCAAAGTATTTTAACATGCTGTCTTAGATGGTTTCATGACCGCCAGGTAAGCCCTATCCTTTCATTTTCTGAAAAAGTGTGCAAGTTTATAGAAAGCTTTGCCCCCTGTCCTTTTTTTGATTCATACTTTCAATCAGTCTGAGATGATTCTGGGGTTGGGAATAATGAAGATGTGAACAGGGAGTCATAATGTTGAAACTGGACGTTCAGATCTTTATAGCATGATTTCCTTATTTTTCAAAGAGCAGAAGAATCCCATCGTTTATCATGTTCTGGTTGGACTCCTTTCTTATCGTTTGCTGGAGTTTGAACTTCAGAGCTATGGTGTCAACCCTGCTGTAGTATCTCAGGGGAGCTCCTAGTGTGGGGCTGGTGTCATGGCTCACCCTCCAACCTTTCCTTCTTCACTTCAGCCTCCAGCTCTGAGCTTTCCAATCCCCAGAGTAGCAAATGTTGAAAGAAGTTGCACAGGTAAGTATGTGGTGGGAAAGTCTGGGGAAAAATAGTACTGTCATCAGTATTTTGAGGGTGGATGTTGGGCCATTTACCAGTGAGTCATTTTGTTAGCTTAAAAATACAATGTTTTTGTAAATTATTTTTCTCATAAAACTATCATAAATGATTAAATAGAACAGTCCAGTGTCCTAAGAAATAATTTTACTTTTTTGTTGGTTAGATGTGAAACAGAAAACCTTAACCTGAATAAACCATTAATATGATAATACAAAGGAAGGTTATTAGATTTTTTTTTAGCAACTTCATATTTTTCCACAGTGTACGGCAGAACCAGAAAATTTGTTTTCAGAAAAGAGGCTAAGAAAAAAAGTTGGGGAAGGTGTAAATTCGTAGACTTAAAATTTTGTAACTTGGTCTCAGAATGGGGCAGGATTTAGTTTCCTTCCAGTAGCTTTAGACTTGCTGTTCTTCTGTTTCTTGAGATTTTAGGCAAGTAGCTGTATTTTTAATATTTGCAGGAATAGAAACTTCAAGTATCTTTTTCTCTGAAGTCTAGGCAAGAAGACTGGAACATTTCTACCATCTTAAGGTTTGAGGTTAACATAAAGGAGTGTAGGAACAGTGAAGGCATAATGTCTGCTACAGAAGTTCAGCAAAGATTTGTTGAATGAATAAGGTCACCATATTGTTTGTGTATGTGTGTGTGTGTGTGTGTGAGAGAGAAATTGTAACACTCCATGCATTTTTTCATTGTCTGCATTGTACTGGAAATCATGATCTAACATTACAGATTTTTTTCCCTTAATGTATGGTTATTAGAAATAATTTTGTAGCATTGTAGCCCTAGGTCTGTACTGCTTTGCTTACTAGTACTATCCTTTTAGGCTCTTGCTTCTCAGAAAGCCTTCAGAAATTGTTTCTTTCATTCTCCCACATTGCTCCTGTATAATTCTTATTCAAGTGATTTCTACATTCTTTTGCACATAACAAGACATTCAAAATTATATCCAGGGAAAGGAGACTTAATGTGGCCTATGATTGCTAACATTTCTTTAGAGAAAGTGTGTCACACTCAAAGAGATTGGGACACTGACTGTTTGGCACTTTAGGTCCTGAAAGTATAGAATCCTCAGCAGTTTATCCCCCCTTTTCTTCCCGTAAATTCTAGAGTTGCTTGTTTTTTTGTTTTTGTTCTAAGTTTACTAGGAGCTTTGTAGAAATGCATAGTCCCTTGACAAAGCAGACCATAGATAGTTCTTCTGGATTTCCCTTCCTCCCTTTCTCTTAGACTGATCCTCCCTCTTAAAGTTTAAGATTGGTTTAAGATATTCATTCTCATTCAGAAGTTTCCCTTATGCTTATAGGATTTGTTTTGTATCCTAAACATAAAGATTTTCTATTGTTGTATATCCTTTCACTTGTACATGATAGATTTGTATCCTAAAATTTAAGGGTGAAGTACTGCTTATTTTAATTTTAGGACCTATTTATGTGATTTCTCAACTCTAAACTTACTGCTCTTAAGGCATACCAATGACAGTTGGTTCTTTAGTTGGTATACAGTTGTGTGCTTTCTTCTGTGGATTAGCACGTTTTGAGTTATTAGGGTTTTATTTTAGGATGACGTACTTTTTAAAGCTTACATATTGGTGGTTCGTTCTTGAATCTGTATAAGGCGTATTGATACAGGTGATTTTAAGATTCTGGAAAATCACAAAATCAGTTTCTTCATGTTGAGGTGTTCACAACATATTCTCCCTAGATCAAAATCAAACTGATAGGGGCATTTATAGACTCTTAGTAACACTTTTTAGAGAATTTGTAGATTTTTGGGGTGCATTTTAAGAGATGGTGTACATGGTTTTGGGGACTATCATCTTCTGAGTAAAGCAGCTTCAGGCAACAGATTTTAGTAGATGGTTTTGGATTAGGAAGAGTGATGTGTTCTTTTCTCTGTCTTCGCTTGCCCTCTCCATTTTCTTCTTGGATAAGTGCTACCCTGGTGTTGTTGTTGTTGTTGTTGGCTGAGACCTCTTACAAAATATCTCTGTAACCCCTGGAAGGAACCCTGTGCCAGAATATTTACCTGCTCTCCAAAATAGGAATTATGGATATGTTCATATAGGCCTCTGGTTTTTGGCTGAATCACTTTTTTCCCAGCCAGCGTCGTATGTTCCTGTGCATCTACCTGTTAACTGCCTTTTGAGTATTTATTAAAGCTTTTATTGTTCATTTATTGGGCATTCTGCATTTGCTAAAAGTGAAGTGAATGGCTTTTATTTATTTCTATACTAGTGGTTCAAGTTGATGGATTTAGAAATTCTACCTCTAAAATTTATCTAAACCTTCACTTTTCTTAGATCCATCTTAAGCAGATTCATAAACTATTCATTATGTATTTGTCATATTGTAAATATCAAGCCACAGTATTCTGGAACTGGTAGGACTTCATAAGAAATACGTTTATTATATGAGAAGAGAAAGATCATTTGTTCTTTTTCTAAAGATGTTCAGATATTGAGTTGTTTTTTGAGAAGCTAGATTTTTATTTTTTTCCCAGCATATGTATCCTTTTTTCCTTTACTTAAGCCCATTTCTTTTTTTTATTGTTTTTCAGGAATGAAATAGAATAAGGATTATTTATAATACTTGTGAAACGGGATTGGTAGCTCAGAATCCCGTTACTGAAAAATACTCCTAAAACAAAAATTCCTTGGGTTATAGATATTTCTAGGTTGCCATGTATAATGTTTGATATAGGGATGTTCTGGTTTCACAAAGTTTGGGCAATATCTCAGTGAGATTTGACTTGTCACTTTTCTCTGTAATGGGTAATAATAAAAATACCAGATTATCTTCAGATACTGTGGCTTTTCATGATTGGTTTCACATGTTGATTGACTACATCTTGATAAAGCCGATAAATATTAATGGTAATTACTGTAATTTTTATTAGTTTCTGCTTACTTTGTAGACAACAGATAATTTGTGTGTATATGTATGTGAAGTGTTTGCTGATAGTGAATGTGGATTCTTTATTCAGCAGAGTGAATTAATAAAATTTCCGTTAGGGAAAGTATAAGAAAGGAACAGTTTATTCACCTCTCCTCCAAGGCACCATATGACTTATATTTGGTGCTTTTTATCTTTTATAATGCAAGGTAGGAGCAAATTCTGTTGCTAGAAATGAAAAAAATTCATGACTATCGAAAAGTCTTCATACTTTAAAGTTGTGAAATAGTTGCTTTTTATGGTGGGGCAAATGTATCAGCGTGTTAACAGTAAAACTCCTGGCTCCATTAGAGAGAGAATTCACAAGAAGTTGCTGTTAGGCATTTGTTCTTATTTGAACCCATTTAATGGAGGTATTCTACGCATTTAACACTGCAATGTCTATTTTAGTGGTTTATAATGAAATTTAGAGGTTTTATAATCCTAATTCCTTGAAAGATTAAATTATTTCACTGTATTTAGAAAGTACTTAAAAATATTAGTTGATTTGGGGGCACCTGGGTGGCTCAGTCCTTAAGCATCTGCCTTCGGCTCAGGGCGTGATCCCAGCATTCTAGGATCAAGCCCCGCATCAGGCTCCTCTGCTGGGAGCCTGCTTCTTCCTCTCCCACTCCCCCTGCTTGTGTTCCCTCTCTCGCTGGCTGTCTCTCTCTCTCTCTCTCTCTCTCTCAAATAAGTAAATAAATAAATCTTTAAAAAAAAAATTAGTTGATTTGGAATATGGAAACAGTAATTACTTTTTAATTGGTGTAATAGTGTTCTTTCGTTTAAGCATAATTCTATCCTAAAATTAATGGAACTTTGTCTAAAATAGGTACGATCAGTTTGGTAGTGAGTGGCTTTTGTTTTATGTACCTCTAGTCAGTTCATTCTCATTTTTCTGCCAAAGAGATCTTTTTGACATGCACAAATATTTGATTGTAACATCCTCTACGTCGTTCACTGCAAAATAAGCACCCTCCCCGTTTTGCCCCTTACTCCTTTTCCCATCTTGAGGCTTACGGTTTGGGGAGAATACACACATTAAACTATTAGTTGTATGTTGAGAATCAGTGTACTATAGTGGTTAAAAGGGTGTAACTCTAGCAGATTGCCTGGATTCATATCCCGTCTCTGTCCCTTATCAGATAATGGAACCTTGGGCACATTAGATATATGACCTTGGGCATGTTATCCAACTTCTCCATTTCTCATCTGAAAATGAGGACTACACAGGTAAATACTTAAAGGATTACATAAATCAATACATTTTAAAGCATTTAGAGTATATTGCCTGGCACATAGTAAGTGGTCAATGAAGGTTATTTTTTATTGTATGATTGTAGTTTCGGTGAAGTATTTTCAGTGACTGTAAATCAGGAGCCTTAACTTAGTGTGAAAGTTTCAAACGGAGGAAGAACATTCTAAATAGAGGTATCAGCATATACAAAGGCCCTGAGGTGGGAAAGATCTTGTGTTGGTGTGGCAACAGTTTAGTGGTGGCAGGGGACCTGTGGAGAGAGTTAAGGTCAGAGAGTTTACATAGGACCTTGTGAGCCTTAATATTGTCTTAGGAAGCTTTTGAGGTGTTTCAGTCAGTAGGGCTACAACAATTACATTTTTATTTTAAAAATTCACTTTGGCTGATGTGTAAGAGTAGATTTGAGGGGAATAAGAATGGGTTAATAAAAATCTGTTTGGAGGATATTGGAGATGCTTGTGCTAGGAAAGATATGGATAATGTCAGTATTTAAAGTTAGTCTAGTCAGCTTGAGTTTTAATTGTTGAAGATCATAGAAGTTACAGATGGCATTTTTCAGAGATTAACATGAATAGGAGCAACTGTGAATAACTCAAATTAAGCTGAGGCATAAATTTTGTTTGGGGTTTTGAGATAATTACTGCTACACGATTACATTAAGGTCATGATCTCAGAAATCTTGGTCTGTATCCTCTAGGTAGAAGAAATTAACAAGAGTGAGTCAGTGTAGTGGTTATTAGTATGGCACCATAATAAACTAGATTTTTGTACCTGGTTTTCCTGCCTATACTGTTTCCCTCCTAACCTGGCATTGAAGTCCAGGCCTACTTTCCTTATCACCTATCACCATTCTTCCAGACTTCCTCTGTTTTAGCTATATTGAAAGCCTTGTTTCTCAGGCTTTCTCTCACTTGTGAGCACTTGTGTATGCTGCTGTCTCTTGTGCCACAAGTTTGCTTCCACCTCCCACCCCACACACTTCAACTTTTAAAATTTTTAATCTTTTTCAATCAAGTCTTTGTTCAAACATTAGTTCTTTTATAATAGAATCTTACAATCCGTTTCCCACAAACACAGATACATCCTTATTTGTGTTCCCAAAATACCTGTGCAGATTTTCGTATTGTAATTGTTTATTTACAGATAACATTTCCCAGGTAGACTATGAGCTTGTTTGAGACATTGATCTGTTACTTATTCAGCTTTTGTATTCACTACCATAATTTTTTAAAAAAGATTTTATTTGTTTATTTGAGAGAGAGCATGGGGGGGGCAGAGGGAGAGGGGGAAGCAGGCTCCCTGCTGAGCAGGGAGCCCAATATGGGGCTCCACCCCAGGACCCTGGGACTACCACCTGAGCAGAAGGCAGAAGCTTAACTGAGCCACCTAGGCACCCCACATTATCACGACTTTTGGTGTAATTCATACAGTATTCTCTCGGTAAGTTTGTTGAAATGTGAAAGCCGACCAGTCAGGAGGCTAAAACAAACTAGACCAGAGCTTAAACTAAGATGATGGTAGGAAGAATGGCAAAAACAGATGTGAAAGCCACTTTGAAGAAAGGATAGAACTTGGATGTATAGAACAAAGCAAGAGGAAGTAACTTGGAAAATCAGTTTTAAATATTAACTGATTTAGTTTATTAATTGTGTTTCTCAGGTAGAAATGTATAGGGGTACTTTAAAATTTGCTGCTAGAACCTTGAGTTAAGCCTGGAGGTAGATTTTGAAATCAGCCTGCATTTGTTTGCTATCAGGAAAAGGACCATTCTGCCATGGATGTGTTTCTGTCCCTGGGAATAGGATTCCATGCCTGGGACATTTGCCAGCATTATAGACAATAAATGATTTCAGAGTAAGTTCCTCTCCAGAGGCCTTGCTGAAGGAAATATGTGTAAGATTAAATATCATCCTGCTTTGGATATGATCTGAGTCTATTTTTCACCCTTTCCTATGTGGTTTTTTCTGCATATGTATATACACATATATATTTTCAGGTTTTCATTTATAAAGTGTCCTGGTTTTGTTTCCTTGATAAAGTTCCAGGCTTGCTTCTTACTCCTTCTGTTCTTTGTCATCTATCCCACTTGGGGCTACTTTACTAGTCTTTGATGGTTTAGATCATCTTAAATTTGGGGTTTTGCAAATTCTTTTTTTGTGATTATTCTGATTTACTGCATTTGAGTTTGAAATACTGTGTTTAAATGTTGAGAGTGTCATACCTTAGGAATTCATAGCTAGTCCAAATTAAATTATGAAGAAGTATGTTGGGAAAATCCAGCCAACTTAGTGCTTCCATTCTGCCTGTCACTTTAATCCCCCTCTCTCTACTACTACATTTTGAGACCAACTCTTTTGTGGGGTTTGGGGGGCTTAGGCTGATAGAAAGGAGTAGTGTAAGCTAACCTATGTATATACTTTCTGATTAGAGTTTGTGGAATCAAAGGGAAGATAAAATGTCTTTACTAAATGTTTTAGATCTATGTTCAAAAAAGGCTTAAGAAACTACTTTTAGTGTATACATATGTCATGTATTCTTTCTTGCTAAAAATCTCACTTTTTACTTCTCTTTTGTTAAACATCTGGTATGAAAGTCAAGAGAAAAGGTGGTCAGTTAACAAAGTTGATGTAAGCCCTTGATATGTTTACTTGAAAAAAGCTGACAAATTGTGTATACTAAAGATTCTATGGTATATATAATGTAAAATGTAGTATGATTTAATTTTAATTTTTTAAAAATTTTTATTTACCAAATTGACTAATATATTTGGCATTATAAATATATTTGTATTTACTTATTTATATTATTTATATATTTATGTACATTATGTATAATGTATATAAATATTAAATATTTATATATTTATGTATATATTTAAAGAAGATATGTCTTCTTTAAAATTAACAAAAATTGATTTCTAGATTCCTTTGATTCCTACTTATTCTCTTCCAGGAGATACCCTGACTACCTTACCCTTTGTTGTCATCCATTCATCCATCCATTAGTGTCAGGTCTTTCTCAACATAGATCCTTTTTCCAACCACGTCTCACCACTTCTACCACTACCACTGTAGTCTGAGCTACCGTCCTTTCTCACCGCCTGCTTCCCTTCTTCACACTTGCTTCCTCTTTTGTCCATTCCTTACGGAATAGCTGCAATCGTTAAAAATATATATATGCCAAGTTATGTTACTGAAACTATCCCCAACCCTTTATCCAAAGTCCCTTAGGACCTGCAAGGCACAGCATGATTTGGGACCACCAGTATCTCTGACTTCAGTTTCTCCCATTCTCTCCTAAGTTCCTACTGCTTGAGTCACACCACTGAGGATCTTGATTTTTCCCTCTCTGTTGAGTGTTCTTCCTACAGGTCTTTGCCTAGTTGATTCCCTTACTTCTCTGCTTGAGTGTTATCTTTTAGTTTCATCTTTTGTGGCTATTCTAAAATACTTTTCCTACTCCGTTGCATCATTCTATGTAGATTAAAGCACAGGCCCTTAAAAATAAGCTAGCTTTTATAAGAAATGTACTATGTTGTTCTGTCCTTGTCTTTTCCTTTCCTTTTCCTTTTCATTTTTTCTCCTCTCCTCTCCTCTCCTCTCCTCTCCTCTCCTCTCCTCTCCTCTCCATTCTTTCCTTCTTTCCTTTTTTTGTCCTGGATCAGATAATTCTTTGTTTCATCTTAGTACCCATTCCTGGACTCATGTTGCGTTTGGAGAGCAGAGTATTAACACTCTTACCTTTCTTTTTTTGCTGAAGTCATGTAAGAATAATTAGTATTTTCACTGATAAATAATTTCTCTGTTGAAACACACAAAACAAAAATGAAATTCTGCATAATTGTGTTTTCTCCTTCTCTTCCCTTCTCCCTCCCTCCTTCTCTCTCTCTCTCTCTCTCTCTCTCTCACACACACACATACACACACACACACACACACAGTGAGTGAGGGAAAATCTTGTATTAATGAACAGGGAACATTTCTGCTTTCCTTTGTCTGAGACATTTCATATGTTTAGTTTTTCTTTCAAACATTAAAGCCTCTTAAACAATATTAGCATGAAGCTTTTTATTCTATACAGTTCATTTCAATTTTGGAACTCCACGAGTCTATAATTGGTTTTGATGGTAAATGTTATACAAAAATTGTCAACAAAGAGTTTGCTTTGTGTCCATCGAATTAATTTATGTGTGTATGATTTGATGAGCAGCAACAGTGATATTCTCCTGAAATTTTACTTAATTCTCTAGGTATCATGCCATTTCCCCATGTTTATCCTTTCTTAGAATTAGAATTCAGTAGTAACGGTCCTTTAAAGAGAATTAAATGTCTCCTTAACTTTTTCAAAGTAAACTTTTAAAATCTCATCTGTAAAAGAGTCTTAATTTGCTACTAAAGTGCTTTTTTCCGCTGTTATATTTCTGTAATAAAATTCCCTAAAAAACACTTCTTTTTCCTGTTAAGGACTACTTAGGGGGTTGGTGGATAGGCATGTGGGGATTCTACTCCCTGAAAAACATTCAAAATTACAGAAGAGCGTTTATGAGATTTACCAGGGAGTCTACTACTAAAAAAGATTAAGTATATCCTAACAAAACAATAAACCCTTTAAAAATAACTTTCTGTATTTCACATCTAAGGAGATTAATAGCCCCAAAGCATACAGCAAAACAGTGGCTGAGCTGTCATCAGACTGTTCCTCATATTTAACTCAGTATCTTTTTCTCCGACCTTAAAAGGAAGAATGGTTAAATATTTGAGTTTCTTAAAAATTTAATAGAGACCTTAAGATATAAAGCAATTATTAAATAGTCTGATGCTTTCAAAAAACTTGCATGTCAAATTTGGTCATTAAAGACTGCAGCTTATCAGTTCACCATGTTTACCGATAAACAGTAGTAACTACACTGTCTTATTTTGAAATGAGAAATGAAAGAAATTGTTCATTTCTTATTTATAATTGAAGAAAATACCTTTATTCATAATGAGTGTACAAGACAGATGTCAAATTTGATGTGAGTTTTCCCCCAAAATTTTTGTGAAAAGATATAGTCACCATGTATTCAAGTCTTTCCAAATGTCTTCCATCATGACATTTCACTTTACTTTGGACTACAAAGTACTGTTGTTGGGAGACACATTGACCATAAATAACCTAGTCATTTGAAAGTTTTGGAAACTTTATAAAGAGGTCATCCTAAGGAAAAAAAATTAGCACAGGGCGCCTGCCTGGCTCAGGCTTAGTAGAACATGCGACTCTCGATCTTGGCGTCGTGAGTTTGAGCCTCACATTAGGCGGAGAGATTACCTAAGTAAAAGAAGCATGAAGACCATTATCTAGCATTGCCTTAAAAAAAAAAAAAGAAAAAGAAAGAACGAACGAACTAACATAGATTTAGTAATTATTTGTATTGGTGTGGGCTCAAAATTACTAGTGTTATATTTGGTTAAGACTTAGGTTACATAACAGAAATCATATATTTACACCAAGATGATAAATGAAACATCACTATTATGAGTGGGTGCTTGTGGCTTGAGATGAAGTTTCTAGTTTGCCATTATACGCTGACTCAAAAAGTGCTGTATCTCAATAAACTTAGATTGTAAATGAAGATGATATGCTCTGAAAAACAGCTCATTTACAAAGTAGACATAGGGATGACAAAGATACTAATATTGACGATACCTGTGAAGATTTTGAATAGTTAGATCCAAAGTTAATTTTTAAAACATCTTTCTGTGGGAAAATTGTATTTGAGGTTGCAAATTCTCAAGAAAAAGTGATACTTATTTCTTTAAAGTAAGTGGAATTATTGCATGATAGGCTTTATTACGTTTCTTCTCTTGGCTTTTAGAGCCTGGATGCAAAAATGTAATGCTATATTCTTATAGTTAGATTTATGACTTTTTCACATGCCCCATTAGCCCTTCCTTAGTTGATCTGTTTCTTTATCTTAGCATTGTTTCCTTCATTTTCTGTTTTTCACATAAGAGTTTGGTAGAGCTTGACATTTTCCAAAATATTACTCTTGATAAAAGCAATATTTTTGTTTAGGTGACAAACAGCATGTTTGGTGCTTCAAGAAAGAAGTTTGTAGAGGGGGTCGACAGTGACTACCATGACGAAAACATGTACTACAGCCAGTCTTCTATGTTTCCACATCGGTCAGAAAAAGATGTAAGTTAATCAGTTATATTGTGTTTACTCAGCAGTGTATGTTTGTTTCTTTCTGGTTTCTGAAAATCAGCTTATGAATTGCAGAATACTGTGTTTGGTTCAGTGACTATGTTTTAGGCACAGTGCTAGGCCCTGGGGATACAAAAATGATGAACTTAGATATTAATGGGAGATTAAATGTCCTGTGATTCTGAAGTTGGGATATGGTAATACTGTGGAAGTACTCAAAGACAAGAGGTAAACATGGTATTACTTCTAGATCATCAGTTGTTTTTTTAACTTATTTTTATATTAAAATACGCATACAGAGTAGAAAGTAGATTTGTAAGATTTAAAGATAATAATGGCAAAATTAAATGAAACTTTACCTTTGCTATGTAATCTTCAGGCTGTAATCCTAAGCTTTAGTTAGTAAGAGCATCTCCTCTGTTCAGCTGTTAGGAATGCTACTATAGAAAAATTTTTGAAGAACTATATTCAAAACATGGAAGATGATTATATTATAGAGGTGTGGATTAAGTGCTTTGGAAGGCTAGTAGTTCAGTAATCCCATTTGGAATGAAAGGATTTAACACAGCCAAATCATAATTAGCAAATTGATAAAATATTTTTAAATAAATTGCTATTTTCAAATTTGGTAAGCCTCTATATACTGTAGTAGTCAAACCAGTTGCATTTTTGTACTTTATACCCACCCAGCTTTTTTCTCCTTTCAACCCTTTTTATAAACTTGCTATTCCTAATTTCCCTACCTATATAACAGTTTATTCTAGTTATTAACCTAATGAGATTCTTACTGATGTTTAAAGCATTTATAAAATTCTAAAATATGAACAGGTGCTCTCATTTTTCATTTAAGTTGATCATTAGTAAATCACTTCCTGTGTCTTAGAATTTCACAAGTTGGCTTAATTTATATTTAGGATTTTGGTGAATTTTTTCCCCTCCTATTGTGGTGTTACTCCCCTTTATTTTTATTTGAAAGTCGTGTCATTTTGGCAACAGTGTATCAGCTATGTTATTAAGACTCTTTTCAAAATATGTGGTGACTTTCTTTATAATTAGTGCGCAGTTTAATTGCCTTAAAAAATACAGTAGATGTCCTTGAATAATGTCATCTAGTTAATTTTCTGTTACTTTACTGAGCATCTAGCTATTTTCTCTTGGATGTAAATTATAATTGAATTTGTTTTTATTTAAGTTTCTATGTTTATGTGTTGATCTTTAGTTAAAGAATTTGGGATATCTTCTGGTGGTGTTGCTTGCAAAATATATAAAACTAATCCATGTGTGTATTACTGTGATTGTATAGTGCAAGTTAAGTTTGGGGGAAAAAACGGTAGTAGAATATTACTTACTGATGAAAAGCACTCATTCTGATTAGGAAGATATGAAGCTTTCAAACTGAAATCTTTAATAAAGTATGTACAGAGAATGACAAAGATGTCTGTCTTCTAGAGAGCAGAAATAATATATATCAGAGGTTTTTAGTCAGAATGATTAAATACAATTACATATGTTGGATACCATTTCTGTTTAGTTGTTTGTCACAAAAATAACAGAATGATTTGCTTTACAAAACTTTGACAAGTTAACAAGACATAGAGATTAAGAATTCAGGCTCTAGGGGCGCCTGGGTGGCTCAGTCGTTAAGCGTCTGCCTTTGGCTCAGGGCGTGATCCCGGCGTTCTGGGATCGAGCCCCACATCAGGCTCCTCCGCTATGAGCCTGCTTCTTCCTCTCCCACTCCCCCTGCTTGTGTTCCCTCTCTCGCTGGCTGTCTCTATCTCTGTCAAATAAATAAGTAAAATCTTTAAAAAAAAAAAAAAAAAAAAAAAGAATTCAGGCTCTAAAGCCTTCTCCTTATGTGTGTTTGGATCTTGGCTCTGTTAGCAAGAACTTCTCCAAGCCTCAGCCTTTTCTTCTTTAAACTGGGGATAATAATATAATAGCTACTTATACATTTCTGCTGTTGCTGATACCTTTTTTATAACAAAATAGGGGCATTATTGCAGATTTTAGAAAACATGCATGAGAAGGGAGAAGAAAATTTACCCATAATTTTGCCGGTCAGAAATAATTTACCTAAAATTTTGATTTAATACTTCAGATATTTTTATTTTAAAAATATTATTATGTAAATCTCTGGGACATACACATATTTTCCACTAGAAAGTTTATACCGGTTTTTACTCTTATCAGCTATTACCTTTAAGTCTTTGCAGTACACAAAAGAAGTTTATTGTTTTAAAATACATGAAGACAGGGGTCTTTGGGTGGTCAGTGGGTTAAGCGTCTGACTCTTGATCTTGATTTTGGCTCAGGTCATGATCTCGGGGTCATGAGATCAAGCCCTGTGTGGGGCTCCGTGCTGGGCGTGGAACCTGTTTGAGATTCCCTCTCTCCTTTTCCCCTGCCCTTCCCCCCCTTAAAAAATACATTAAGACATTGTTAAATTTACACACACTCAACGTATTTTCTCCATGTAGTTACTGGCCATTTGTATGTCTTCCTTTGTGGATTACCTATTTTTGTGCCATTTTCTATTTCTCTATTGAGATGGTAAGTCTTGTTTATTTGTTAAGTGTTTTCCATAAATTAATGGTCTCTTGTGCTTTGTTAAAAATATTTCCCCAGTTTTTTTGCTTACAGTTTAGTGAGTGGTTCTTAATGTAAAAATATTTATCATTCTTACTGAATTTGACTCAGCAGTTTTTCTATTTTTGTGGTTTCTGTTTTTGAGACCATACTTTGACTTTTTCCATCTACTTTCTTTAGCATTTTTGTGCTTCATTCTTCAGATATAACTTAGCTGCCTTAGAAATGTATTTTGGTTGGGGTACCTGGGTGGCTCATTTGGTTGGTTAATAATCTGACTCTTGATTTTGTCTTAGGTCATGATCTCAGGGTCATGAAATTGAGCCCTGCATGGGGCTATGTGTTGGGTGTGGAGCCTGTTTAAGATTCTCTCTTTCCCTCTACCCCCCCCCCCCAACGCTCTTTCTCTCTCAATAAAACAAAACAAAACAAAATTGGTTTAAGGTGTGAATATTATGGTGCCCTGATCTCCACCCCTGTACTCTTCCCCCGCCCTCTCATTGAGGTTATCTAATATCTCGTTGTCCCAACACCAGTTATAATTTAGATCACAGGTTAGAAAATTTTTCCATAAAGGACCATATAATAAATATTGTAGGCTTTATTGGCCAAGAGGCTAAGTGAAGTATATTATGTGAGTATATATATAACCATTTAAAAAGTAAACATTCTTAGTTCATGTACCCTACAAATATAAGCAGTATGGTAGATTTGGCCTCTGGGCAGTAGTTGCTCACCCCTGAGTTAGACCATTCATTTAAGGCTAATTGAAATCCTCCCTTAATATATTAATGTTTGTATTCTTGGGCCTGTTTCTAAACTCTTGTTCTGTTTCTCATACTGATTCTATGGCAAAACTACAACGTAGTTGAATTGCTGTAGCTTTATAGACAATTTTCGCATCTTAGGTAAGGTCTTTCACATCTTTTATAAAAATATTTTCGACTATTGCACATTTATGCTGATGATTACCTTCTTTCAGAAGTCTGTGTCTCTCTTATTTCTGTTGTTCTTTATGCTTTTTTAGTAAGTGGGGTTTTATGGTTGCCATTTTTGTTACATTTTTCTGATTGGTTTTTGTTGATATATAGAACAGTTTGCGTGTGTGTTTACTTTATAACCAACTACCTAACAAAACTTTTACCTAGTTTTTGTTGACTAGGAACAAGAACATGAGCTCTGCAGGTCCTGCTATTTGACTTTGTATCTCATTCACGTGATTTACTATCTAGTTGTCTGTGGGCAAGTTACTCAGGCTCTGTGTGTTTCAGTTTTCTCATCTATAAAATAGGAAAAATAGTACATGACTCTTGGGTGTTATAAGGATTGAATAAATAACTGTATGCAAAACTTTTAGAAGACCAGATAGTAAACAGTAAGTAAATTTTGCTACTAATATGAACAATAATAACAGTATTATTCCATTTGATTTTGTTGGGTTTTTTTTATGTAGTTATGTATATCATCTGCAAATAACTATTATTAAAACAGTTGAAGAGAAATGTATTATTGAAGAGAAAGCTTTTAAACATAAGTAACTGGGATAATTTTGTAATTTTTTTCTCTGTGGGAACAGTGAAAAAATAATTTCAAATTATAATTTATGATAAAGAAAAACTGGCCAGTGATTGAGTCAGTCTTTAAGCTACTTATAAACAAAATCCTGATTTACCCTATCCACTAAGTATAAGATTTAACTCTATCATATGCATGATTGTAGAAGTATTTGGGAAGCTGTTCTTTACGTGACTATACTAATTAAATTGCTGAATAGTTCTTTAGGACTACTACTTACTTTCCAAGGCCTTCTATATCAAGAGATAACCTGTATATGTATGTATCCTTCTATAGAATGGTGAATTTGCTATTTGAAGTATACAATTAGTTTTATAAATACTACAGATATGTTATTTAAATATTTTCACAAGATTAAATAAATCATAGGCAGATACAGACTTGATTTCATGTTTATCATAATTATTTTCTTTTGGGGGACATTATAGAAAATTAAAAGCATTCACATAAGATGTTAATAGACAGCTCTTTGGGGACTATATAATTTAAGCAGCGTACAGTTTAAATATATTTGTATTTTAATTGCTAACATTTTCTAGTCCTATGAGTCTGTGCACTTGATGATTCTTAAGCGTAATCATTTTAAAGGCACAAACTCGTGGGAAACCCTTTTCCTTTGGTTTAATACATGCTGTAAAGACATGAAATGTGACACCTTTTCCTTATGTTTACAGAAACTCTTAAAACTGATAAAAATAGACCACTTCCTTGTTTTGACAAACAGCCACCATTCTGAACTCATACCTACTAGCTTTTGTACTTGTTAGCCTACAGCAGTTATGACTGCTAGGATTTCTTTCAGGCCAATTAATAACCAATATTTCATGAAAATCTGTTATAAAGATGCCTTCTTTCACCATTATTGTCATCATCGTAATTAGTATTTAACTACTTTTGGAGTCCTGCTTGGCTGAGTCTCCAGCTCATTGCATTCACATTGCTTTTCTACCTAAAGACGTCGGCACTGTTTTTCTGTTTTGTTTTTCAGTCTTCACATGGTTCTCTCTCTCACTATATCCACATATTTGCTAAAATAACTTCTTTGAGAAGACTTCTCTCTTTTCCTAAGTAGCCTTGCATATACTATCAGCATTACTTCCACTGTATTCTTCTAAATTCTTTCTTGCATTTTCAGTCGTAACACCTCTTTACCTAAAAGTACATACTCATCAATTGTTTATTATCCTCTCTACTCCACTAATTTAAATTTAACAAGGGCAAGTATTTTGCCTGTCTAGTTTACTGATATGTTCTTAGAACCTATATATAATAATGCTTAGGAGATAGATTTCATTGTGATGAGTGGTTTCATTTTTTAAACCATACTGTTTTTAATTTTAAATGTTCTTCAGATTCTGTCCTAGGTTTAGAACTTCTTTCCCTTTGTGGGTTTTTTTTTCTTCCTGTTTGTAGATATGATATAGTCAAAGTTATACTTTGTTATTTTTGTCCTGGATTAGTTAACAGAATGTTAGGAATTATATTATTACCACACCTTTAAGTATTATCATACAATGAATTTTTTAAAGGATATTTAAGAACTTATTTCATTTTTTAATTGCTTTTGTGGTCAGGGAATTTTTATTTAACCAAATCTTCTTGCATTTTGAAGTCATTTGTTATTGAGAAAATACTTTCTTGACTAAACTGATTTTTAATGTCCCAAAATCTGTTTTTGTGATTGAAGGTACGTTTATTGGAGGGAATAATTGAGAAGTGGTCACTATTGGAAAGCACAGGATAATTAATACCTTTATGTTGTTATGGATTGAGGGCAGGACTCAGATTTGCTTATTAAGTTTTCAAATGTATGTATTTTTAAAACAAAAAATTTAAAAACTTTTTTTGGTCATGGATTTCCGAGTTGTATCTAGTAACAGTGGAAATAATTTTTCAAATACAGTTTCTAACTTACTGATTTTCTTAACATTCTATATAATAAACCAAGGATAGATGGGCTTTTGTTGGGTCACAGAAGTAACTCGAATCACATTATTGTGTCTTCTAGTTGCTTCCTGGTTTTTGTTGTTGTTTGAATATAGTTTATATTATAGACTGTTTGAGAAATGAGGAGAAGAGTATAATTGAAATGAAGGTTTTGGACTGGGAACGTAGTAACCTTCTTGTTGGTTCAGTGTTCTACCAGTCGTGTTATATTTAATTCTTTCCTGCCATTTCCCCCATCTACGAATACAACCTCTACTTATTTTACCTGAAATTTGTGATGATGAACTTCTTTCTTTAGCTTAGACAGAAATTAATGTAAATGTAAGGTACTATGCAGTAAATTCCCCAAAGGTTGGATGACCCTCTGCCTGCTGTTAAAGGGCGTCCTGCATTGCGATGAAAATTAGATAATTAGCAGCAGCTGCTACCATTTAGTGAGCACATACTATGCCATATCTTATCTCATTTAATCTTCACTTCAACTCTATGAAGTAGATAGTGTTATTTCCATCTTACAGGAAAGAAACAGAGGCCTGGCTTTCCCATAGGTAAGTGTCAGAACCAGGATTCAAACCTAGATTTTTTTTTTCCTGACTCCAAAGCTGGGCTTATGTTGCCCTCCCTACTGTAATATGTCTCTTGATCTAAAGTTTTTATATTTCTCTAAGAAATTTATCTTTATATTATTAACTTTCAGCATTTAAATAAGTTTTCTGTTGTCTGTTAATTGTAGTTATTGCTGTTCCATGGTACATTTCTTGTGCATTTTCTTTGCCCGCATAAATAGCATTTATATCCCATTCACGTTCCTTCATTGTGTGTTAAATATGTTTTTAGCACAGACATATTTCATGAAGCATGCTTTCAGTGTTTAAAAATACATACCATTTAGGGACTGGTTTTATAAGAAATTATATATTTGCACTTTTGACATTTTGAGGCAGTTGTTTTAACATCTGTTCGCGTAACTGATTAATGCTTATTTTACATGGATGCTTTAAAGGCTATGAACTCTTAAGTTTAATAAATACTTTCATATTCCTATAAAGTACTGTTTACTAACCTTCTTCATGTACTCTCACACATAGAGGAAATGATAGTAGTTATTATGTCACACTTATAAATGGATCACCCTACTGCTCTTGATCCCCAGTGCTTGGCCCAGGGAGCCATGCCCTGTCTACCTTCATGTTGTGCCTCCCTCTCTTAGCTTCCTAGTGCTGAGAGGGTTGATATCTTGGCACACCTGTAACTCCTTGTGGATATATAACCTTTGTGAGAAAGTGGACTAAAATGTCTGTTCTTTGGAGTTATATATTCAGTAAACATAAATTTCTGGGAAAAGTAAAATTTTAAGTGGTCCATTCTAACATGTTCATATTGTGGATCATTCATTCTAAGACACGCAATCATATTTGCCAATCTCTTATATTTGTAGCTTTTGGAAACTGCTCTTTTACTTTCATTCGTAACCTAACAATGATAACAGAATATCATGATTTTCAGTATTTTATATAAACCTTTTACTTTCTGTCACCAACTAAAGCTTTATTATATATTACACATTTTCTTTGATCTTGTTTTTACAATTTGGAAATGAGCCTTTAAGGTGCTTGAGATATTTCCAGTTATGTGGTTAACAGTAATGATGATTGTACCTAACAAAAGAACTTGATCAGGCATAAAATGCACATTCTTTCAGTTTAATTGTTCAGATTATGTACCCTCTGGATTTGAGAAGGAATATTTATAAGGTTTGATGCTTTTTTAGAAAATTTGTTTCTTTATTTTAAATAGTGCTGGTTTTGGGGTAGTGTGTTACTAGCCTTACCTCAGAAGAGTGTTGTGTATCATTAATTTAAAACTACTGTTATATAAAAGTTTTTGTGAATTTTTAAATAATTAGAACAACTCAGAATTTTGACATGAAAATAGCATGAAATGTGTATTATAAAACCTGTCTTGTTTAAATATTTCTCCTTCTGGTTTTTCTAACTTAGTCAATGTTAGCACAATTCACTGGAAGCCAAGGTGGCCTCTGATAGTTCCCTGTCTGGTGATTCTTTACTCTCCTCCTTTTCCCTAAACTGCAGCCATTTCAGTAGGTCATGAAATACTGTTGCTTCTCCCCACAGAAGGCCTCTCTTTTGTAGTCCCACCTCTGCTGTTCTGGTTTAGTATCTTACCATTTCCGTCCAGTTTTGCTATTGGAATTATCTCCCTAAAGCAGAGCCTGATCAGGTCACTTCTTTCCTTAATATTATTTTTTTCTTTTTATTGCCATAGTTGGTAGTCATCTGCCCTTTACATCTGGCCCCAGCGTACTCTTATTTCCCATTCTTCTGTTTCTGCCCAAATGTGCACAGGGGTATATGCCTCATCTCCTTTCACTAATTACCTGTTATGAAATCACTAATGTTTTTTTATTTTGTTTGTATTCTAATCATGTCACTAACTTTTATCATACTTAACACTCACTGCATATTCTCAGCCTGGAATATCCTTCATCAGATGTTACTGCTCTATAAAATATTTGTTACCTCACCTTTGTTTAGAATTATTTTCCTCTTGTGATACTTAAGATGATTTACCACATTGTGCCTTAGAGTATAATTAGGTACATAATTCATTCTCTTTTTCTGTTAGATTATAACCCATTTGATGCCATGGCCCAAGTATTATTTAGTTAAATTGTTTTGGTGGTTGCTTAATATAAGACGGAGAATACCTGAACATGCACTCACATGTACTCATTTTTATTTACTCAGTTTAGGTATCTACTTTGTGTATAGCATTGCCACATACAGTGGCAGTCTCTGTGAGGGAATAAACAACATGTTCCATGAGTATAACATGCCCTCAAAAAACGTGTATTGTATTAGGAAAAAAAGATGCTGATGCAATAAATTGAAAGACAGTCACATCACTCACTGGCAGTATACATTATATACCATGTCTGTGTATTTTTGTAAGTAATTTTGACTTGTCCTTTGGTATTGTGTCATCTCTCCATTTATTATATGATTGTATGTTTGTTAGATTTTTCTACCCATCTTGTATATAAACTATTTGCATATATAAATGTTAGGAAATATTCTTACAAAATACCAAACTTGTCTGTTTAGGTAATTTTATTTTTGACTTTTAATAAACTGAATTTAGAATTTAACTTTTGGAGGCTGACTTTTTGAGATACTGTCTTCATGTTTTTGTTAGCCTAGGTTTTTTTTGTTTTTTAAGTAAAGTAATGATGCTGCTATAGTTTCATATAGAGTAACTTAAAAAAACCTTGTAATCAGAAATTAGTTTTATATGTACATTTTAATTTTATCCAGTTGTGATATTTTCTTAAGAAACATGGAATTTATTATTTAATGTTTATGTTTTTTTGAAGAATGGGAAATGTGGTTTGGCTCTCACATATAATATGTTGTACAGATTCATAAGTGTAAATGCATTGCTTTGTGTACTTTCTTTATGCTCTAATATAATTAATTTGTTTCTAGATGCTGGCATCACCATCTACATCAGGTCAGCTGTCTCAGTTTGGGGCAAGTTTATACGGGCAACAAAGTAAGAATTTTGTATTTATTCTGGGATGCTTTATTTAAGAAAAAAAAATAGCAACAAAATAAAGAACAACCAGTGCTGCCCTTATGGGTCAATTCTAGGAATTAAAAGGAAAGATTTTTAATTTTCAGTATTCCTTATTTCACATAGGAAAGCCTCATTATTTCAGACCTTTTCTAATTCAAAATTTTTTATTATTTGGATATAGGATAGATTGAAAGTTATTTTTACATCTTTTATATCTGTATGTTCCTGTGCAGTACAGCATTTTTGAAGAAGAATTTGCTAAACAAATAAAAAAAAATAGACATCCTCTGTTTTCAGTGAGAGGAAGTTAAACTTTTTTTGTTTGGTCATTTGAGTGGGTTTTGTTTGTGGTTTTTGGCCCTTTTATTAATGAAGGACCATTATTTAACAGTCTGTGAAATGTTCTTTGTTTAGCAAATATTTCTTCTTTTACTTTAGCTCATCTGGATATAGAATATATGTTTTTGACTCACAGTTCAATGCTTTTTCCACATATAAGATTTTATTTCTTTTTAAGTACTGTAATGCTTTAATAGCGCTTAGCACAGTGCCTGGCGCATAGTAAGCGCTCAATAAATGTTTGCTATTATTATCACATAAAATTTTTATAAAACTAAGTTATAAAGTCTTCCTGTTTTTTCCATTAATTTTCCAAACTGTTAAATATAATAAGATCTTATTATTTCTGTTAATGTCAGAGACTGCCGATCTCTCATCTCTGTTAATGAAAGGGGAGTGTTAAAAGGGATGTAAATTCCCATGAAAGATTACAGGACATAGAGTAACTGGAGAAAACAATCTGACGACTGAGTATTTTAACCAGCTTCAAATAAAAATCAGTTATTTGATTTGGAACCCTTTTCTAGTATAATAAAAAAGCAAAGTTTTGATAGGTATCAGAATAGTTTGTCAGACCACTTTATTCTTCAAATTTATTTTGAAGTTAGTAGAAGGAACTTATTTTGTTAGACAAATATAGCTTCCATCTACTTTTTCTTCCTTCCTCTTTTGCTATGGCATGCAATTTTGTTAATACAGAATTAGTAAATAAAATTATTAATTGCTTACAGATATTAAGCAGTTTTCCTCTAGTTAAGTAGAAAACATTTTTAAAAAACTTTATATTGCATTAAAGAGTTATTGCTTATTTATTCACAAATGTTCATTCTAATTGCTGAGGGGATATTATTAGCTAGTTATTTGCTTAATTTATCCTGTGTTTGAGTATGAAACCTACTACTTTCACCTTTCTGGCAACCTTTATCATGAAAATATCTAGTAATTTTAAAGCGGCCCTTTGTTTCTGTAGAGTAACTGCAAAGAACTTACTTTGTTTTCTTTTTAAAGCCCACAATTTATCACAGTAGAAAATAGATATGGAATGGAGAAAAATTATATATGAGAAGCTAAGGTTATTTTATGAAGGAGAATGGCAATTATTTTACAATATAATCAGCTACATGGACTTCTGAAATCTGATGTAATTTTTTAACCTGCAAATGTGAAATTGTAATTGGGCTAAGATATAGAATGGTTTAAGTTTGAAATACAGTTATTTTATTGGTATCAGATATTTATTAGCTTCTTAATTTGTGTAAAATGATGGTGCTGATTATTAGGGATATACAAAGATTAATAAACGAGCAAAGTTTTTTCATTAGGAGAAGTATTTTAAGGTACTCAGTTTATAAAAGAAATCACATATGACAGATATTTCCTGTTGGAATTTAGTATATTAAATGGCTGAATTTCTGTAGCAATTGTGAATCAGCATTTTTAATGTGGCATTGTAGGTATTAGTCTACAGAAAAATTGAACCTTAGGTCAGTTGGAACTGAAATGTCTCAGGTCAGGGTATAGTTATTCCTTTCCAGGGTATAGATCTAGAAAACTACAACTAGTGAAAAAAGACGGGGGCTGGATTCCGAGTCTCTGTCTGTTAGGACCGACCCTAGGGCCAAATAGCTCAATTAGCTGATGAGTAGTCTGAGCATGCACCTTGTCAAAGAGAACACCAACTAATCTGGGGGACTTGAGGGTCTGGGTTTCAGTAGTATAAATTAGAATGATAAAACTTGAGGAGCTAACCGTCATAAAGGATGGAGAGATAGAAGGAATAGCAGGCGGGATAGGTTACTGGTGTTATTCTTATGGCAACAGATTGTAATTGTGCATTAGGCTTGATGTAACTAAATGTTCTTTTGCTTCCCAAGTGTATTGAATACTACCATTACCTCTGTATTCATGGTAAAGTTCAGCAGGAATTCGTACCATTAAAATGGAGGTCTACCATCTGTTTTGTGTTCTTGATGATTACAGAGGTTAGAGATGAAGAAGGAAGAGTACCCTCCAAAACTGAGGGTACTCTCACTGAGATTAAACAAGGGAGGACATCCCCCTTGGAATGGATACAGAGCTGCTAAAACCTACATTTTGCCAGATTCGGGTAGAAGTAATTGTGTAGTTTATAAGGGTACCTAGAAAATGCTGGACTAGTGCCTTGTATGATTACAGGTCCCAGTATAGTCTGATTGTATCCGAGTATGTAACTGACTTTTCATCTAGAAGTTCATGTGAATACAGTCAGTGTACCAAATGATAATTATAGAAGCCATTGAAGGAAATCTTGTATTCAAGTTGCATGATGTTTTCTGCTTATCTTCTTGCAAGTGTGCATAGGATTTTAGGTATACGTTATAGGTTTAAAGACCCCCTCGGCTCCCCGAAGCTGTCTCCTAGATTGGAATTAATAGGGAACCAGGAATTAATCTCTCCTAGATATTCAGTGCATTGAAATTAAGTGGTAATAAAGTTGGAGTGACTTTTACTTTCTTACCAACAGGATTTAGAGTCTTGGAGAATTGGAGAAAAGGGAAACTACTACTTACTGAGTGCTTCGTATATGCCTACTGTCTTATAGGCACGTAGGTTAACTAGCTGTCAGGATGAATCCATGATACATACTTGTATCTGAATTCTCAGAGGACCCAGGCATCTATCTGGGGAAAGAAATAAACTTGTCTTTCTGGGATCTGGACTCCTGACTTGAGAGCAGTGGCATATTCTCATGCTTCAGCAACATTCCTTTGGCTTCGTATTTAAAGAACACTGAGGTGAAGGCTACTTGCACAGGTGGGGTGGTTCAGAAGTGATGCTACTGATAGTACAGTTAGGCCAATGACACATCTTAATAGCTTCAAGAAATTATAGGAATATTTAACAGGTACTTGGATTAATATTCTGGGAGTTCTTGCTCTCGCATGGTATAGTTGGGGAGGTCAAGCGCATGGTATAGTTGGGGAGGTCAAGACATTTATGTATAAAATGTTAAGTAACAGCCTACAGTGTTGATACATAGGTTAAAAGATATCATGTTGAGTGGTATGGACAGACTTAGGGTTTAGAGAGAAAAGGACAGTAAGCTACAGTGGTAAGGAAAAGCTTCAAAAAGGAGATGGGAATTGAGTTTAATAGATTACTTACTGAGTAAGTACCGTGTAATGGCATCATGCTGCGTAGTGCAACTGTGTGGGAGAGGTTCTTTATGCCATCCCTGTACAGTGTACATACTGCTATGATGTTGCCACTTTTATTTATTGCATGTCTTCATTTGCCTTTGTATCCTTAGTATTCGGTACATGACAGGCACTCAAATGTTTATTGAATGCATGATGAGCAAGATATGGTTCCTGCATATAATGTAGTAGATAAGTACACAAGTTATTTTACTACAGAGCAGAGGAAGAAGTACAGAGTTTTCTGGGTATTTCAGAGGTGGGAGTGATCACGTATCTGGGAGAATGATCAGGAAAGGATTTACAGATGAAGTCATGTTTGTCATTGGCCTTGAAGAGACTGGATAAGGTTGTTCCTAGTAGTGGGAGCAACACCCACAGCATGGGGTAGATTTGGGAGTGGTCTAGTTTATCAAGGCAAGGGAAACCTATTTGGCTGTTACAGTGGTTTCATTTAAGAAGTACAGTCTTTACAGTTCTGTGGGATGTATCAAGATCTTTACCACTTTCTGAGGTCAAGAACAGAACTATAGCATACAGTTTTCCCACAGAAAAAAATGATTTTCTGGTGAAAACCATTACTTCATTAGACTGTAATCTTCACTTTCACCTTTAGGATCACCTGTTTACTCTTTTTTTTTTTTTTTTTTTGCATAGGCATGTTTCACATTCTACCCCACCCATTCCACAAAAGCTAATAATTACTGCATATTTACTGTGTGTCAGGTGCTATTTTAAGTATTTTGTATGAATTTACTCATTTAGTCTTCACATCTATCCCAAGAGACGTTAAGGGATTTGCCCAAGGTTTTACAGGCAGTAACTAGTAGAGCCAGGATTATATTACTTAGGAAGCGTAACTATGTTAACATGAGTTGAGAACAAAAGTTTCTTTGAAACCTGGATGCTACATATTACTACTGAATGTCATGACCCTAGAGGGCCATTAGCACATAGTAGAAACAACAAATGTTAAATCCACAGATTTCAAGGGTCTACTGATCGGGGAATTATGGTAGTATTTAGTTAGCTACCTCTACCATGAGTGAAATATTACTCCAAGAGCTAAGAGAATGGCAAATAACGGATCTTATTTTCATGGAGCTTACATTTTAATTGAGAAAGAATAATCATGCAGACAATTAAGTAATATAATTCTAGTAAGTACTATAAAAATTAAGTCAGATTAAGGGGTGAGTAGATGGGATTACTATTTTACATGGAGCAGACAAAGAGGCTATCTCTGAGGAGCTGATATTTGAATGGAAACCTGAATGTTGAGAAAGGGAAATCTTTGGAAAGATCTGAGGGAGAACTCTTTAGGTACAGACAACAGCAAATGCAAAAGTGCTTCCTTATGAAAATGTAAGAAAGAACATAATGTGTTAAAGGAAGAGTGAGAGGGCTAGTATAGTGAACAAAGAAAGTAGAAGGTTAATAGAGTACCAGGTGTCAGATCATGGAGTCTTATAACGATTTGATAAAGAATTTGGATTTATTCTAAGTTTAATGGTAAGGATTTTAAGATACAATTTTATTTTTAAAAGATCACTTTGCTCTGTAGCAAATGAACTGGGTGGAGAGGGACAAATGATAAGAAAGCTGCAGTAGTCCAGACAAGAAAATAGGATGACTTGGACTGGGGGTAGAGGTGTTAAGAAGTGGTCAGATTTGGGATATTTTGGAGATAGAGCTAATATGATTTGGTGATACAGGATGTGAAAAAGAGAGACCCAGGATTTCTAAGGTTTGAGACCTGTATCACTTTGTGAATGGGTGCCATGAATCTATAATGGAAATTTAGGTTGAGGAGGAGTACGAAGTATACACCGGAGCTTCACATGGATGTACCATAGGTGCTAGAGTGCCAGCTGCTGTAAAGATCCAGCCAGCCATTGTCAGGTACTCTCTTCTGGTTCTAACATAACATCAGCTTTTCCCAGTTGAGGATGTTGAAGCCAGTTAACTCCATCCATGTTTCTTTCTTGTCATACAGCCTTAATACCCAAAAGCAAACCCACTCCTCCTCCAGGCATATCACGTCCTCATTTTCATACATCTTGCTGTTTTCAGACTAAACTCTTTCAACATTTTTACCTTCCTGACTCCTCATCACTACCACCAAATATGTAACTAGGTCTCTTTCATTATTTAATTCATGTACTATCTCCTCCAGGAAACATTTTCTGATTCCAAATCCATTTTACTTTTACATCTGAGTTAGTGGTCTCTCCCATATACGTCAAAGCACACTGTACATCTGCTGCGTGTAAATACCTGCGTCATGACTTTTTTAAAAAAAGATATTCTTCTGTATTTCTATAGGATGAGAGAAGGGAATGTATTCTAGGTGGGGAGACAGATATGAATAAAAGTGCAGGGACAGATTTGGAGAGAGGACCAGGGAAAGAAGGAAGATTGTAAGTAAAATATGTGGTATGTATAAAGAGTTTATATTGGGGTAAAATATTAATTCAGCAGAGTTGCATGTCAGTTATATCTCAGTAAAGCTGGGGGCTAAGAAAACAGATTAGAAGAATCTTTTTGGTCCTGACAGAATTTTAAAAGACTAAACTGTGATTGGATATAATATTAATGGGCAGTGGTTCTCAACTCTGGGTTTACCCCTAAAAACACCTGCAGAGTTTTTACTAGCCATGAATTGCCAGGATTCAGACTGAGTGACAGTTTCTGGGCATGGGACCCAGATGTTGGCGTTCCACAGGTGATGTAAAAGTTAGCATCTACTGTAAGAAGTGGAAAGTGATTGGTTGAAAGAAGGATGAAAATAAGAGTTAAGAAATTGGATTGTATTTTTATTCTTCATTGTGATTTTTGGCAAGTAACTTAATTCCTGATGTTCTTTGTAACTTGGATGGATCTCTGGAGACTTTTCTATCTCTCAAATCCTTTAAATTCAGTGAAGGAAAATAGTTAACAAAACAATGTTACAGAGAAGATTAAGCAGCTAAGTGTGGGGGAGATTGGAGGTAAGAAGATGTGAGGGCAGGTTGGAGGTTAGAAGGCGGTTATTCTTCATCAGTGTGGGCAGGACAGTGAGTTCCTAGGGGAAGCTATTTGCTTTGGAAATAAATGGAAGAGGGGGTGCTTTAAGCCCTTTTGCAGCAATTAGGGATTTTCTACCCTTAATAAAGATTTCAGGAGACTTCATTTAAGTATGAGCATTCAAGGATTTGGTTGCTGTGGTTGGATTTTTTTTCTTATAACTTGTATTATTAATATTGTTTGTTTTTAGCAAAAGATTGAATAAAGGAGGCATAAGATATTTAAGGGATGTTCTGTTAATCAGTTTGTGCAGTGGAAATAATTCATGAAAACATTTCTTAGATCATATTCCTTTGGATTTCTGAAAAACGATCTGTTTAGCACCCTGCCAAATTAGAGGTAGGAATCTACTTGGAGTGTGTTCATATATTTCTCCTAATATTGTATTATTCTTTATTAGCAATTTGTTAAATTGAAAGAAAAATTTTATTCAGAACTATAATCTTTTTAGCTACTTTTTAGCTTTTTTTGTTCATTTATTTCTTATTTATAATATTTTTTACCTGTTGTAGTTGTTTTTTGCCAAATTTTTTTATGAGGTTTTTTTTTTCTTGTTTGTTTGTTTGTTTGTTTGTTTGTTTGTTTGTTTTGGCTTGCATGTCTTCTTCTTGGTGTAATGTTTTGGAGAAGATTTTCTGTGATTGTTTCTAAATATATTACTAAAAGAGTAAAGTTCTCTCTCTTTGACCTTACCCAGTTATCATTGACTCAAGTAACTCGAATTTAATGATGTAGTGTATTTTGTTTCCTAAAAATAAATCTTTGTATGTTCCTATCAGTGATATTCTTCATGCTTTAAAAGAATTCAGTTTTTAATTGAATTTGAAATAGCTTGATTATAAAGGTATTCAGAGCTTGATGATCCCAGGTTTTTTTTCTTGATGATCTCTTTTTTTTTTTATACCTACCTAGTTCAACAAAATGCAACTCAGACTGTTTGAATTTATTAGCTGTTTTATGAAATCAAGAGTGTTGAAGGAAAAATAAAAGTAAACACTAATCTTTGAGTTTCTTACTGTCTTCCTCCATTCTCAGCACTATAAATTAACTCATGTGCCAGCCCCTGATTGACTAAATAAATAACCATACCCATTCCTGTTTCTATCTCCAAAAGTTTTTTGCTAATGTTCAGATAATCTCCAGTCTCTAAGATATTTCTGAAGTTACAGATTTTCATGATACAGCATAGAATAATATGTACATGAAGGATTAAAGTAAACAAATCTCAGTGAGTCTTTTGTAAGGTATATTGATGATTAGAAAACAGCCAAAGGGTGCTAGATTTTTATAAAGTGTATGTTTATTTATAATGATAACAGTATAAGAGAGATTGAAAAGGAAAGGGAAAGTAAAATTAGAAGAAAGAAAACTTCAGGTATAGGTAAGAGAGGGAGAAAGAAAATGGAGGGAAGAGACCAAGAGATGGAGGTTTAGAAAAAATTTGAAGAGAAGTAAATATTTTAAAAAAGAAAAAGCAAGAGAAACATAAAATAGGTAAGAGGTGTTACAGATTGGTAGGCACTCTCAAGGGGTGTTCACTTAGTGTTATGTTGGGCTGCCATAGGGCTGCCATGAAGAACACTAGGAGTTAAGAGATCTAAATTCTAGTCTTGGTTCTTTGTGTCACCTTGGAGAAGTCCGTTAACTCATCTGAGGCTCAGATTCCTCATCTGTAAAATGCGAACATTGGACTAGGTGATCTTTAAGGTCCCTTCTGGCTTTAAAATTGTATAATATTTCTTGGTGGTCAGTAATTGTGTGAAGCACATTCCTGTGGTTAATTCGCAGCTATAGTTGACTTTAGGACAGCGTTATTTGGGGAGAAGGGTGTAAACTCCCTGAGGGTAGGAGCCTTTTCTATCTTGTTCACTGCTGTATCCCCAGCAGCTAGCACAGTGCTTGGCACATAGTAGGCACTCAATAAATGTTTACTGAATGTGTGATATGAAAAGTATCACTTTGGTGGTTCGCTGTGGGAGCGCCTAGAGGGCCTTCAGGAAAACTAGAGTGTCTTAAGAGAAGGAAAAGACTGATTTCTTCTGAAGAAGTCTTATATGGCTAATTTTTAATCCCATTTTTCCTTATTTTGTCCCAATTTAGAGAAAGTATCTGCAGCCAGTGGTATATTCATGGTCACAAAACTTGTAGGGACCAGACATACATATGGTGAACTAAACCAACATATAATCTAGGCCAGTTAGTTCCCTTCATGTCATTGAAAGAAATGTAGAACTAACCTCTGGTCCTTATGGAACCTGACTTAAAAGAGTACATATAGTACACAGAATATATAGTAGCTACATTGAGTTGGATTTATGGGCTTCATTCAGTCGAGAAGCAAAGTTAGGCTGTAAGCTGAGTACTGTGGCTGGTAGATTCCAGTGGAAATCTTTGTGGTCCAGTGCTGTCCTTAGGTTAGGTATGACATTGTTATGCCAGAGGTAAATGTTGCAAAGGTACTTGAAGTAAAACATTCAGAACATACATATACTCCACTTTTTTGGAGGTCATGGTTTCAAAATATTCAGGTCCTTGAAATTCTTGCTTCTGGAATTAGACCAAAAACGGAAGAAAAAAGTCACTTTAAATCCCTAGCACTGAAGTAATCTATGTATTCATTAGCTCTTCATCTTAACACTTTTATTTAACTTCCAGTTCAGAATAAGTTTAGTTGACTGATAAGCCATTTCACAGCTGACTAGAAACAGAAAGCACCAAAAAGTGTGGGTCTGCAAATGGAGGCATTCATAGGCAGATATGATAACTGGTGACAGCTGGACATTCTTACTCTGAGGGATGAAAGGGGTAAGGGGGATATCTAAACATCTAGAATATTAGATATCCATGATATTTCTGAATCATTAAGAAATTAATATCTTATATTCATATTAATAAAAGGAAATATGTCATACAATTTTGAAATGTTTATCCCAATTTTTTTTTGTTTTGTATCTGAATGTGAAACTTAAGTAGTCTCTAAAATATACCTATTGGAACACATCCATCCTTTTACATCTGTCCCCAGGAGTACCAGATAAATAGAAGGTCACTGTACTTTGAAAACTTAAATGTTTTAAAGTCTTTTAAATTCTTGTCTCTTATAGTTATATCAGCTTGAGTTTTTTAAGAGTTGCTGACATTTTATGTTGGGTTTGTAAAAATTGTAATGTTGAGAAAAATGTATGTATAAATAGTAGTAGAGATTTCTTAAATGCATTTTAAAGGGATCATATAAAAATTAAAGCTACTTCAGCAAAGTGGGGTTAAATGTCTGTGTGCCTCAGTTTTGACTTAAAACATAAAAACACAAGATTGCAAATTTCTTAAAGCCATATTTGTACAAAATGTTTTCATTGAAACATAAATCATCTAATTTGTTAAAACCATTGGCAGACATAGTTTATTGTAAGATAGAAATATGAACAGAAGATAGAAATATGAAGGCAATATCCATTCATAATAATAAATTTCAGGTTAGAACATTTTTGTTAAAATCAGAGTCCATTTGGAGTGAATTGAATATATCCATTTAAAATTTGCATATTATATTACATGTTAGGTCATTTAAAAATGTTTTAAATTGCCAACTCCAGAAGATGGATAACAATTTCATTCCCGATGGCAATGAATTTCCTTCTTCTGAATTTTTTTAATAGGTGCACTAGGCCTTCCAATGAGGGGGATGAGCAACAATACCCCTCAGTTAAATCGCAGCTTATCACAAGGCACTCAGTTACCGAGCCACGTCACGCCAACAACAGGGGTACCAACAATGTCACTTCACACGCCTCCATCTCCAAGCAGGTATTTATTGATGGACCAGAATATTTCTCAAAATGTATCTTTGTAGAGTAAGCAAGCATTTTAGTTTTTTAATAAGATAACTAATTATTTCATTTTTCTGGTTCAGTGCCGTTCACTAAGGGAAAAAAAGTTAATACCCTATGCTCATTTCATTGCAAATTGATAAGTATAGTGTAAGATGTTTTTATCATGCATCTAGCATACTGGTTGTCAGCTGGGTGGGTATCAAGGGTTAATCATCACCTGGGGAGCTTTTTCAGAAGCCAGCTCTTCCTCAAAAGAGGATGTGCAATTTAAAATCATTCCTCAGATAAGTATGATTATTTTTCCCTCAACACACATTCATTGCTCTAGTGAGTAAAATAAAACAAGACTGATTACATAGATGGTGCATATTAGTATGAAGAAGATAGAATGCCATACCTTTGGAATGAACTTATTTTAAATATATGTGTGAAATACATTTATATTATTTTATATCCTAGTTCACCAATAGTTTTCTCATCTTAAATATCACCTTGTATTAGTTCTGCTATAATTTACCCAATTTCTTGTTGGTTTGTCTGACTTTTCAAAGAGCTAGAATGACCAGATGGAAGAGTTAAATTAATGAAAATTAGTGTAATTTGAAAGTATATTTGAGGTTCTGGGGTTAGGCCAATTGATTATTTACAGAGAATTTTAATGAGTGATTGTAGAGAGCTTATTTAGTATGATGGACTTCTTTTTCAGGGGTATTTTGCCTATGAATCCTAGGAATATGATGAACCACTCCCAGGTTGGTCAGGGCATTGGAATTCCTAGCAGGACAAATAGCATGAGCAGTTCAGGGTTAGGTAGCCCCAACAGAAGCTCGCCAAGCATAATATGTATGCCAAAGCAGCAGCCTTCTCGACAGCCTTTTACTGTGAACAGGTAAGATGTTTATTGATACTGTGTATAATTGTCTTTCTGGGAATTTTCAAATTTGCCTTTTCATATTCAACATTCTGTTCTTGAGTCTTGGCTTCTGTCTCATAAGTTTGTTTCATCATATTTTTATGACCAAAGATTCTCTCTGTTATGTGTTACAACTTTAATCTCTCCAAACTTAAAGACATGTTCTTTTGAAAATCAGTTTGATTTTGGAAAGCACATTAAAGGTTTTTGTTGTTGTTAGAAAAGAATTGTTCTCAAGTTGCCACAAGGCAGATTTTTGTGGACATGTCCTTCGTCTGTTAAGTGAGGCTGGCCACTTATTTGTATAAGAGTTCCAGACTTATGAACAGTACCAGGGGTATGTTTGACTATTACTGCCTTGCTTCACTTATGCTTTGGTTCAGTACCATTTCAACTGAAATTCAGTTCTGTGCTTTGGAGACTTACTGACCAAAGACTTTTTAAAACTACATCTACAATATTCAAAAGTAGTGTCACGTCCTGGGATTTAAAACAAGAAGATGAGCTGCTGTGCTTTGTCATTCCTTCTTGCACTGTCCTTTTGCATATGTTTGCTGTGCAAGTGATAATGGCAATATGAAGACCAGTTGTCTATTTTATTAGGATTTTTAAGCTGTTCAGAAAATTTGTATGAGAGTGATGACTACAGTATAAGGCTTTGTAGCTTGAAAAAATCATGTTTAATTTCGCCAATTTTTTTTAAAATGGGGAACTGTATGAGGAAAAAGGATCTTGATCTATTTGCTATCATCTTACCCATTTAATTCACTTTCTTTTATCTACTGCTTGCAAAATCTGGATTAAAAATAGGTTATTAGCACATTTCCTGTTTGATCTTCATCCCATAAGCTCTAGGTCTTTTATTTAGATTTATGAGTATTTCTCTTAATAATTTTACTGCTCTTAATTTTAAAAATAAATACTGTTTCTAAAGGGTCATCAAAATTCTTATCTACTTGATAGCTTCCTAATCATATACTTCTTGGACTTTATCACATCTTTTCTGGTAGCATTATTCATTGAATGTATATTTAAATTTTTGCCTTTCCATATTTTTCACATTTTAATTGTTTTTTAAAAATACATTGCTTATAAATTGTCAATGAAACATGGGTCTCTGTAACCCTGCTTATTACTATTGATAAGTTGTATTTGTTATAGAATGTTTTCATCCCTTAGTACTTATTCAGTGTTTAAAGGTACCTATATCAACAATTCTAACATGCTAATTAAACAAGTATTTCTAATGGCTTTCCTACTCTTCTCTAGAATATTGTTGTTTCACCAGCTCCACATTTTGTGAAAATATTGTTTGGCCGTAGTTAGTTTTACAAAGTTAGGCAAAAAAAAACAAAAAAACCCCGTCATCTTCAAATAGTTTAACCCTACTCATAACACTGATACACTGTCTTTTATCAGATTATTTGGTGTTAAAGATGCATACACTCATTGTAGAAATTTGCAGTAACAGCTTTTTTTGACATTCTTAATTACTTCTGGCTTTGCTTTCAGTTCAGACTTGTTTCTGTTCTCATGTTTAGCCTTGTGCAGAAAAGGGAGGCATCTGTAACTGTTTACCAAGTACCAGTTGTGCGTTAATTTAGAATGGAGGGTACTATGGAGAGATTTGCTTTTTCTTTTAAGTAGATGAAAGATAAGCAATATTTAGATTAAAATGACGTGTTTTTTTTAGAACACGAAATTCATTTAAAAGGAAAGCACCATTTAATTCAGGTAAATGAAACATGTATTGAGTGCCTGTTTTATCCTCCTGAACACTAAAGGCAGAGGATGCAGAGATGACCATGATATAGACCCTGTCCTTGAGAAATTTAGATTCTAGATGGGGAAGACTCTGTATAAAAGAAGATCTTTTATGGCAAGTGATAGTGGCACACTTTACCAATAGTGGGAGGAAAACAAGTATTCAGGAACAATAGTTACGCCCTAAACTGCATGTTTTTAAGATGTTACTTCTGCCAGTGTATCCAGTAAGTTGGTTCTCCAAGTACCTAAAATAGTACCATTAATCTCTGTTTTCCTCAAGGCTTATGTGTAAATTCTTTACTTTTTGTTTTTTAAATCATCTGTTTAAGACATTTTGGTTCTCACTCATGGAAGGACTTCAGGAGAGTTTTTAAATAAAGGTTAAACTCAGAAAAACAAAATCAGCATCTGTTTTTAAACATACTGTTGTTTTATATGAGGAGATCAAAAGTATACACTTTTGTTTTTCTTCATCTGAAAGTTAGTGTTCTTACCGTATATCTAAAATTATTTTCTATGTACCCAGTATGTCTGGATTTGGAATGAACAGGAATCAGGCATTTGGAATGAATAACTCCTTATCAAGTAACATTTTTAATGGAACAGGTAAGCTTATTCTGGAGGTAGTACCCTATAAAAAATATGGTAGATCTTTGAAATATAAAGCAATTCAACATACTGGTCTTAAAATATTATAGGATTTTTGTGTTAAACTGGTAGAATTTAATTTAGTGAGAATTTGACAGGAATACGGTTTAATTCAGTGAACAGTTGAGAGATATTTAAATACATTTTTTCACTTGACATGGTAATAGCATAGTGTTATAACTTTAGGGCTATTTCCTTAACACCTAGAGAAAGCCTAAACTTTAACTTTGTCTATATTTATGCCTCAGAATCTCTTTTGCTTCAAGAGCTTTTCCTAGCCTCAGTCCTGTCACTATAGTCTAAATTAGGTTGAGTGGTATGGTATTCTGGCTCTAGAGACCCAGATTGAAGAAACCTTTAAAATTATATTGAAGCACTTAACAATTTTTTCTTAATACTTTTAATAATACTAATTTTGGCATTTAACTCTTGGATTTTTTATCCAGTTTTAAGTGTAAATTACATAGAATTCTGATTTTGAATTCCTGCAGTCTGTTGGTTTATTTCTTTTATCAACTGCTTCAGAGAGAAGAGAACAAGAGGCTTTGTTTCTATTCTGCTTCAGGTTTCACCCTCTTCCACCCTTGCCTCCAGACTCTTTCCTGAGAAAAGAAATAAAGGATGTTGTATGGCCATAGGAGCAAAAATGAATGTGATCGTTCAGAGAGAACTATATATAAAGGAAATGGAAGGGAAAGAATGAGCAGTGAAATGGAGCATATGTGGAAGCAGGAGACAGGATTTAGTAATGAAATGTCATTTGTGACTATGAGCTTTTAATTTTTAAGTGTTATTATATGTTTAGCATCATAGATTGATCAAATTAGACTTCAAAATTCCAAATTTTAGCATTTAAAAATTACAGTTTTGTGTTCAAGGTGTTAAAATGCTATGAAGTACCATATTCCCATTGTTTCTGAAATGCACACTTTTTTCATATTATCTCTGAAATCAGGCTATGTATCATAGTTTAATTGGCAAGTTATATTTTTTCCCTAAATGGACCATAAAGTAACAATGTGTCTGACAATACCATCTTATATTCTGAATTATGGTTTCATACACTTCCATATATTTTTAAATTATTTTTAAAATTCAGTTTTAACTAAATTTTAACTAATTTTAGGGAAATTGTTTCCAAGTCTTTACCTAAAAATATAACTTGGGGGTTTATTAACTAATTTTTAGGTTAAAATTATTCTCAGATAACATGGCCATTTTAAATTGCATTTTATAGGACCTAAAGGTGTATGTTAAAAGTTAATATATATTCAGAGTTTATAGTTAATTTATAACTGTATAGCTGTGATTAAATAATTTAAGAAAGATTATTATAACTTGAATCACTGTATAAATTTCTCGTCTTTTTATGTAGTAGTATCTTTCTAAAATTAAAAGTTCATAAACTACAATTGGTTTAGAAATAGTGGGCACGATTTTATCTTTTACTTTTCATAATTTTAAATTGTAACCTGACTTGGAATGTTAATAGAGTATATTGTTTTTCTATCAACAAAGTAATCTTGAGATAATTAGTTTCTGAGATTGTTCTAATTATGGAATTTGGAAAAAATTTAAAATTAACTGAAAGGCCAAATAAATTGAGAATGGTATAAAACATTGAAACATCAGACAAAACAAAGATTAAAGAAAAGCTATAATGCAGGCTAAAACTAAGGTAGAAAATTAAATTCTTCAAAAACTAAGAATATAAGATTATAAGAATAATAGAATAATAAACGTTGAAAAGAAATCAAGGGGATAAAATAGGCAAAGTAGAGCGGCGCCTGGCTGGCTCAGTTGGCAGAGCATGTGACTCTTGATCTTGGGGTTGTGAGTTTGAGCCCCATGTCGGGTGTAGAGATTACTAAAAAATAAAATCTTATTTAAAAAATAAAATAGGCAAAAAAAAAAAAACAAAGTAGAAATGTTGGGTTAAATTTTAATTTTTAAATGGAAGCAAGCTGATTTTTTTCATTTAAAATGAACGATAATTTTATTCATTTAATATATATTTATTGAGCGCCTACTATGTAATAAATAATATAAACTTTCAAACTTTGCATCATATTCCCATGCTTCCCAAACTCTTGCCAGACATGGGAACCCTGCTTATACCCTGTCTATACCACCCTATTTATACTCCCCAAACACAAAACAAACACACACATGTACACACACATTTGTGTATGGGACAAGTAGGTCACAGGACAGAAGTCCTTAGAGTTTCTGCTTCCACTGTCTGTGTTTCAGATATGATTATGGTCATTTGCAAGAGGCACTGTCATTACCATACCTGTGTATAACTAAAGCTCCAAGCATCCAGATACTACCTCGCTTCTGAATATAATGAAAAGAACAGTTATATCACAATAGTCTCTCTTGTTAGCTAACAAGCTATAACTTTAGAGTGCCACCCTTCAAGGGGAAATAATGTACCACCTTATTCCTTATTGTCTGTCTTAAGTCTCTAGGATTTGAGATTTTTATTATGCTGGCTACATGTTGCTTTGCTGTATTATTCATGAAATTCTTTTGTGTGAAATTGGTTCATGTGTTTATTGTACACCTACAAGTACCTAGTAGAGTGCTGTGCATTATTTAGGAAGAAGGTACTGTCATTTCAAATTATATTATGGTTGGTCTTTAATAATCTCTTTAAAATGTTTGTAGAATCTGGGTGCCTGGCTGTCTCAGTCAGTAGAGCATGTGACTCTTGATCTCTGGGGTCGTGAGTTCAAGCCCCATATTGGGCATAGAGCTTATTTAAAATAAAGTATTTGTAGAATCAATAACTAATGTTCTTTCTCATTATTTAGATGGAAGCGAAAATGTGACAGGATTGGACCTTTCAGATTTTCCAGCATTAGCAGACCGAAACAGAAGGGAAGGAAGTGGTAACCCAACTCCATTAATAAACCCCTTGGCTGGAAGAGCTCCTTATGGTAATTAAGCTTTTTAATGATGGCTAATGGAAACTTTCCATTGCACACACACACGCATATACACGTTTATATGCGTGTGCGTGTGTGTACACACACACGTGTATGTTTTCTAATCAGAGTAGTATAATTTGTCAGAGCTGGTATATGCAAAGTGCATTTTCCTCCCAGAATACCATGATAGCAAAGTTAAATGGGAAAACTGTACAGAAACCCCAAAAGGAAATCCTCATTGGTATTCAGAGATTATTTTCTTGTGGCATTTCTGCCTTAGTACACCTTAATGATTATTTGTGGTCTGCCTTTTCTCTTCTTAATTCATCACACATTTTTTAAATCACACAGTCCTACATTCTTAGTGATTAATAATGACCAACCACACATTGAAGGTTTTTTTCTGAGCCAGTTTCTTAATCTCCACACTACTGACATTTGAGTCACATAATTCCTTGTAAATAGGGAGCTGTTTTGTGCATTATAGAATGTTTAGCAATATCCCTGGCCTCTACGTACTTGATGCCGATAGTACCCCCTCCCCATCATTGTGACAACCATAGGTGTCTCCAGACAGTGACAAATGTCCGGTAGGAGAAAAAATTGCCTTCCGTCAAAAACCACTGGCTCATGGGTCATGGATAGTTTATGTAGACTCGTGGTCACAATTAAAACTCTTTCTCAACTGTCTCTAATAAGAGATTTGGCTAAATGAAAAGGGGGGGCATGAAATGTGTGCAATAACAATTTAGACATGAAAATTACGTATAACAGCAATGCAGCCATATTCTTACTATCCATTGCACATAATTGTTTCCTTTTGGAAGAATCTGGTAGATAATAGTAGCAGAAACAATGAACTTAGAGGGATCGGTTCATAACTTTTCTAAGATAACTGTTTTTCCTATTTTCACCCAAGAAGGATTTCTTTGCCTTTCAGAATATGAATTCAAATAATAATATGTTAAAAAGGGAAAAATATATTGTTAATATTCTAGTTTCCAAATTAGTCTTCCAAAAATAGCAAAAAAAAAAATGATCTGCCCTGGAAGTTGAGTACCTAGCTACTTGATTCTCAGTTCAGACTCTAATGTTTTTAACCTTTCCTCATAGGTCCATTTTTTCATCCCTTTAATCATTCCCGTTGCTCTCCTTGGACCAACTCTAGTTTCTCCATATCGTTCTTGAATTGTGGAGCCCCAAACTGGATATTGTTCTCCAATAAGGGCCTGACTAATGCCAAGTATAGTGGGAGGATTACTTCCCAGTTCTTGCATGTTTTACATCTATTACATGGAGTCCAAGAAAATCTGAAATAATATGGAGTTGTTTTATAATTGATTGCAATTTGCTCACTCTGTAAGTCACTTTCAAGTAGAATACTGACATGTTCTTTTAAAATTTATTTTGTTCATTTGTATTTGACAATTAACTGGTGTTTATAATAGCTAGTCAAATATTTAAATCAAGCTTTAAACCAAAAATTTTGATAACTATTACCAATATCAAATTATGTTTTTAAGCATCTATATATGACATTAGATTTAGAATTGTAGGATTACCACTTAACTTCCCTTGTATTATTTTGTATATTGAGTTATTAATCAGTATATAAAAGTTTAGTTCTTCATTGTTATCCTGAATACTAATTTTTTGAAGTGTGCTTTCATAGTGTAATTTAAAAAAAAAAAAAAAACGTTTTGGTACATTATCATGAGGAAAGTTAATTTTTTATAATTTGTAGAAGAATACCATAAATATGAATTGCAATTCTCTGGATTATTTTCATTATATAGTTGGAATGGTAACAAAACCAGCAAATGAGCAATCCCAGGACTTCTCAATACACAACGAAGATTTTCCAGCATTACCTGGTTCCAGCTATAAAGATCCAACATCAAGTAATGATGACAGTAAATCTGTAAGTAACTGAGAATTATATATGTGAGTGATGTAGTTTTTTCCCTTCAGATTTCTCTTGTATTAACAGTTTTATAGACTATATTAAGGACTTACTAAATACTATTACAAAATTGTTTATCTTGAATATCTGTTATAGTCTAACTTCTGAAGAATGTGGAAAACCTTTATAACTTAGAAGATAGCCTATTTTTTTCCTATTTCATATAGGTTTGCAAATTTCTGTTGAACTTCTCAGAGTTAATTTAGACTTTTATTGTAGTCCCTGTCAGCTGGATCCCATGAAGTTTGATATTATAGCCTTCTAAGGAGCTGTGTTTTTCTTGAGTAAGTTTTCTCCTTGAAGAATCTTTATACACATTTTTATTCCTGTGTTGATTCAGCCAACTCAGCTTCCTCTTTCTGACTTAACAAATGTGTTTATTTCTTCCACATTTCACTGAAAATAGCTTTTTTTGTGTGATGGGAATTTGTATATATTGTTAAAATAATTGATAAAGAAGATTATTGGGTAAGAATTAAATATGAATTTTAGAAGTTTATATATTCTAACTTATCCTGGAGGTTTTTATGCTGATATTATAGGCAACATTATATGTTATTTTCTCTTCTAAATTAAATTACTGAAAAGTGAAACTTGAAACAAAGTTCTGAGATTTTTTTTTCTGTGACCGAAGATCTGAGATAAATAAGAGTATTTTCCATATATTTTTTTGTCCTTTAAATACTCAAATGTGTAAAATACAGGATTTATTCATAAACCATGGGACAGTTGTGGAAACAAAAAATTTCAGGTAGAACTTGAAAAAACAGGTAATAATTTACTACTAATTTAAATATAATAAAGAATGAATAGAAAGGTAACTAATATGTGAACTTGAACTTTTTACATTTAACAAGTTTTAATGTCACATTTCATTTTTTTCATGTTAGAATTTGAATACATCTGGCAAGACAACTTCAAGTACAGATGGACCCAAATTCCCTGGAGATAAAAGTTCAACAACACAAAATAATAACCAGCAGAAAAAAGGGATCCAGGTGTTACCTGATGGTGGGACTCTATAAAATATGTCAGAGATACTATAGAATTCATTTCTTTGCTTTTTCCTTAAAGATAAAATTATTATGTTCTTCTTATCCAGGTCGGGTTACTAACATTCCTCAAGGGATGGTGACGGACCAATTTGGAATGATTGGCCTATTAACGTTTATCAGGGCAGCAGAGACAGACCCAGGAATGGTACATCTTGCATTAGGAAGTGACTTAACAACATTAGGCCTCAATCTGAACTCTCCTGAGTAAGTTTTTTTTTTCTTTTCTTCCACATTTATATATAATACCTACTTGCAGATTTCTAGTTTTTAGTTTCAAGTGATCAGATTGTATCACCTGCAGCCACTCATTGTTGCTGTTATGTCTTGACTCTTTTGGTCATTCCCTCTCATGTTAGCTCCTGGATCACTGTCACCTGACAATATCATTCCTCTCTGGCACTTCCAGAATACACATAATATGATCCTTCCAAAATCCTGAAATCTTGGCTGCATTGAGTTTCTCACCTTCAAAAATTTTACCCTCTGCTGTGTCTCAGCTACTTATATATTTAACCATCCCTTTGACTTTGCCATTATCAGTAACTTCGGTTCTCTATAGTTTTATCTGTGCTCCCATGACACTTCCTGTTTTCCATCTTTCTCCCTCTAGTTCTGGCTCCTATAATCATTTGACTCTTGAGATCTTTAATCCATTGGTTCTTCTACCTTTTCACTGTTCTGCAACATCTTTCTCTTCTCGTAAGAAGAACTCACTTCCTTCTTATCCAGTTAAATTATGTGGTCACTCATAATTGTTTATTTATGTATACCCTTGACTGCTTTGCCCCTCTCTTGCTGTTTGTCGTGATTGCATGGCAGAAACTACAACCCTGGTTATATACTCTGACTTCCATTCTTGACCTCTGCTACTGAACCTGGCTAGAAAAAAAACATACAGCTTCACTGCCTGATCTCATTTCACGTTCATGACCAGGAACCTCAAAAGTGGGCCCTTAATTCTGCCACTCATAACTGGCATGCCTGGTCCATTCATTCTTTTGTTCTTCTGTGCAACTATTTCACATTTGTCTCTTCAGACATCTAATTTTTCCTTGTCCTTTACTCTCAGATGAAGACCTTGCTTTTTTTTTTTGTACCCAAGTTTTTATTTAAATTCCAGTTAGTTAACAAACAGTGTAATACTGGTTTCAGGTGTAGACTTAAGACCTTGCGTTTTTATTTCTACTTTACTAAGAAAAATGGAAATAATCAGAGGAGAATGTCAGCATAGTCCTACCCCCAAATCTGTCTATCTACTACCATCTGTACCCACCTTATTCTTGTCTTCCACCCTGTTGCTATAGTTGACCCATGCTTTCTACTTAAGATGTCTCTTGAAAACTCAAGGACATGGCTCTAACAATTTTTTGCACTTTTGTTGGGTCATTTCCATCAGCATACAAATATTGTATTACTTCCTTTATGTTAATAAAATACCTTCTCCTTATCTAACTTCTTCTATGAGTTACTGCCCTTATTTCTTTATTCTTATTTCTTGGAGAGCAAAACTCTTCAAAAAAAGCCATCTTTGCATCTCCCATTTGTCTTCTCCCATTCTCTGTTAAACCCATTTCAGTAAGGTCAGTTAGGATTTTGCCTCACCACTTCACTAAAACTACTCTCATCGAGGTCATCAAATGACCTCTGTGTTACTAAATTCAGTGGTGGTTTGTAGGAACTTATCCTCCTTGACCTGTCAGCAATGTTTGACATAGTAGATTCATTGCTGCATGCTTCTCACTGCTTTTAGCTGCTGCCACCTTGGTTTGAATCTCTCTGCATCCTCTCATGCCTAGATTACTCCATTAGCCAATCACCATGTGTCCCTGATTCTCTCTGTGTCCCTCACAATCATTTCTTTATATAGGAGCCAGGACCATCCTTTTTGAAAAGTTTAATTTCCTGCGTGATGTTCAGTGAGGGTTTGTGGTTTCATTATGATTAAAAACCTAAAATCTGGGGATGCCTTGTTGGCTCAGTTGGTTAAGCGTCTGCCTTCAGCTCGGGTTGTGATCTCAGGGTCCTGGGATCCCGCATCGGGCTCCGTGCTCAGCGGGGAGCCTGCTCCTTTCTTCCTCTGCCTGCTGTTCCCCCCTGTTCATGCCCTTTCTCTCTCTCTCTCTCTGACAGATTTATGTATTTATGGATTTATAAATAAGATTTGTAAGATTTTTATAAGATTTATCTTTAAAAAAACCTAAAATCTTTATAGGCCTATTTATCTCTACAGGCATGTTCTCCTTCCCCCACCTCAACAGCTTCTCCCTTTGTTCACTCTGTTCCACCTTCACTGGCCGCCTTGCTGTACCTCAGACATGTCAGTCACATCCCCACTTTAGTTACTTTAGCAGTTCCCTTTGACCAGAATAGTCTTCTGCCAGATAATTAATATGGCTGACTCCCTCATGTCTTTCAAATCATTGTTCAAATTTGATCTTCTAAATGAGACCTAACCGGACTACTTTATTTAATGCAATTAATCTCCCATCCCTACCCCTCCATGAACATGGAATATTATTTATTATGCACATTATTTTTGTCTGCCTCCCTCTGATCTGTCATCCTCAGAAAATAAGTTTCATGTTGTCAGTTGCCTTTGTTTTATTCACTAATGTGTCCAAAGCACCCAGAACAGTGCCAGGCATATAATGGGCATTCAGTAAATATTTGGTGAATTTGAACTTTTGCTTTTAATAATTACTGGGTTTTTTTCTGGGCATATAAATGGGAAAGTAATTTTACTTGGGGACATGCTATTAATGAATTTAAAGCATTCTGAGTTGAAGTTACATATATATGTGTGAATATATATATATAACTTAATATATACATAGACACACACATATACATAACCTAGTTAACCTTGTTTCATTTTTCTGCTGTGTAAGTCATAGTAAACACGTGAAAAGAAATTAGAAGTAAAGATGCTCATTTTACTTTTGAAGTCATTGTTTTTCCTGATTTCCTGAAATAAAAATCGAAATCTATTTTTTCTACTTTGGACTTCAGAGTGTTTGTGTTTTTTTTTTCCCCCCCTCTTATTCAGAAATCTCTACCCCAAATTTGCATCACCCTGGGCATCTTCACCTTGTCGACCTCAAGACATAGGTAGGAGAATCTGTTTGTGTTCAGACCTTTTAAAAAATATTTTTTAACTGAGAATCAGTTAATAAGGCTTTTTTCATTTTATTATCCAGACTTCCATGTTCCATCTGAGTACTTAACGAACATTCACATTAGGGATAAGGTGAGTGTAGTTTATTATTCTCCTCAGTCAGCATGAATGTATCTATTTTTCAGGCACTGTTTCTCAGTTCAGAAGGTGTAAAGTTTTTTGAAATAATTAGAAGTGGTTTCAGGGGTGTGCTTTCATGTGTCCATTCAATTATATAAAACCGTTTTATTTCTACTTTTGTTTTTCTTAATGTTTTGATGAGATCCTGGGTTATATTTAAAGAATATGTTTTCAAAACAATGGTAGGACTGGTAAAATATTTCTTGGAGTTATTAATAATGGTATAACCATGGTTGATGAGAATAAACTCTTTTGGAAAATTTGATAAATTTCCTTCTGATATTCTCATTTTATGCCCTTATCAATAAAATGTGTATATATATTGTGTGTATATATATATATATACATATATATTTACAAATGTCACAGATACAGTGTTTTCAATGGAACAACATATAAGTATATATTTAAAAACTATGACATTTGGCTTTTTAAAATGTTTTAATTACCTAAAATTCTAGTCTAAAGTAACTATTAACAGATTACAGTTTTAATCTTTTTACTCTAAAAAAGAAAATGGTAAATACTTTGTTTAGGGGAAAGACTAAGTATTCATTTCTGTTAGAAATTGTGTGCCTAGATTTTGGCCTTCAGGAAGGGATATAGTTTATTAAAAATTATATGTTACACATAACGTATCTAAATATGTGTAATATGTATTATATATTTATGTATAAATCTAAAATATTTCATAAATATATAAAATATATATTAAAATGACGGTGTTCTGTGTCTGTACCATGAAGTTGCATGGTCAAATGGATGTTGATTTTGTGGACAGGCAAGTAAAGAGATATTTTTCAATATGTCTTTTAATAATTGAGTAAGTGGAAGACAAGAAGTATGAAATAGAACTAATTTTTTCTGTTTGTGGACTGTGTGATTTTTCTTCCACTTCCACCATAGATAGGGCTTTTTTGCTCCAATTACGTAAGGGTTCCAGAACTTTTTCATAGGGCAATTTAAGAAATACTGATTTAGGAGAATTTGTCACCTTTAAAACTGCTGCTTGAATGGAGAGAAAAATTATATTCCACGATTGTGTAACCGTTAAATAAACATTTAGATACAGAATTAGGTGAAGAGATAAAAGTGTTTTTATTTTGGTGAGCTTTTAAGTAAAGGTTTATCCTAATACAAGATTTCGAGACTGTTAAACTCAATGTTTTATGGTTTGATTGGCAGTTAATGTTTCTGCTTTGTGGAAGGACGTAAGGCAGTCATCTTTTAGTCATCCATTTAAACAAAATAAAGAGCTATCCCTTTATGATTTTTGTATTTACTGTCTGTGGTTTGCTAAAAATACATAACCAACTGATTTGTCAATCACTGTCCAATGTAGCTTCAGCTAACATTTCTTAAAAGTTTTCTGTGTTATATGAGGCACTCTTTAAGGTACATTCATATACAGATACTTTATCAATTTCATTTACATTCTTAGTAACCTTGCAGGTCTCATTTCTGCATTTTATATGGAAGTTTAGAGACATTAAATAACTTGGACATGGTCATATTTGTAAATAATGGAACCAGGTCTTGAATATAAGTCCTGCATCTCTGAACACTGGTTCCACTATTATTACCATGTTGGGTATTAATAAGCCCTCGAGTAAAACAGCATTTGGGCTTGGTTAGAAGTTTTTATATAGCTTCTTATCCTATTAATACATAAAATGGATGTACCAGAAATAATTAAGTGACTTCAGTTATTTAAATGGTAAAACTCTCTTAAAATTATAATTACCTGCGAAATCATGTAATAATGGTTATCTGCTACAAAGAAAAGAGTTTCTGTTTATCTTTTTATTTTTGCTTCAGTGGTAGCAATATGTTAGGATTTTCAAACTTATTTTACACTTCAGAATAATTGATTTTTCTTTTCCAGCTGGCTGCAATAAAACTTGGCCGATATGGAGAAGACCTGCTATTCTATCTCTATTACATGAATGGAGGAGACGTATTACAACTTTTAGCTGCAGTAGAGCTGTATGTTCAAAGTATTTTTAAGCACTTTTGTATTAGAGTGGATCTTGTTTATTCTGAAAGCTTTTCTTTTAAATGATAACTATGGTTTCTGTCTTTTGTTCTTAAAGTGGAAATATTTCCATCAAAAAATAATTTTTTTTTACATTTAGTAAAATAAAGTTAATTTAGATTGAAAGTTTATATTACCATGGTTAATGGTCACTGTATACATAAAAGAATTATTTCAGATTTAAATAATCCTAAATTTGTAAGAAGACAGAATTGGCTTAGGAATTTGGTAAATCTAATTTTTATAAGTATGTGAAGTATAAGATATGGTTCATAACTATGGCATATCTTCTGTGGAACCACATATGTTAATGATAGTGAATTTCATCATTAATGAACATCTGTTGAGTATTATATGGGCAAGGCACTGCATACATCTTGTGTGTTTAGAAGTGTTGATGAAGTCCATATTCATTATCAGAAGCCTGTTGGCCAACTTAAATAAATTAGTGTTAAGAAGTTGGTCTATTGGATGTTTTTTCCTGAGCATTTCTGTTCTTTCCTGATGCTCTAAAAATAAAAATTTTGTGTCATTTCTCATATATCCAATTGGTAATATATTTTGTTACCAGTAGACTATTCTGTTAACCATGTTAACTAGAGTAAATTGTTAATAAAAATTTATGATGTTATGGGGTGCCTGATGGGCTCAGTCCATAGAGCATGTGACTCTTGATCTTGGGGTCATGAGTTCAAACCTCACGTTGGGAGAGAGCTTATAAAAAGAAAATTATAGTGTTAAATGATTGAGAGACCTAATTTTTACAGATTTAAGTATTTTATAATATTCCTAATAACATTTCTAGAAATGGCCTTGGATCAGATACTTAAAAATGTAAAATTCACTGTGTTGATAATAAATTGGTTTTTTTATTTCTCTATTGAGAATTTGTTTTCTCCCATGTTTTCCCTTCATTTTTTGTAACTTAAAAAAATTGTTACCTGTTTCTTTTAATTTATTCATAAGTAAATAAATTCATTTAGTCATTCATCTATCCATTACTGGCAGTTCTGTCTCATATCTTATTTATGTCTAAAAATTATCTCACTGTATTAGTTAGGAGGGTATTTGTTACATGGAGGTTTGTTCCACCAGAGACGTTTACTGATTCTTTTACCTCCTTTGGATGTTACTTCCCCAGTTTACAAGTGATATTAAATTCTTATTGATTCTTGCATGAATTCTAATGGATATCCTTTTAGCTTTTGAGAATTTAGGATCAGTGAGATTTGAATAAAGAATAAACGTAATACATTCACTAAGAATTTTCAACATAGTTACAAAGTTATGTGATTTAAATAGATAAAAAGACTATTTTGTTCCTTATAAAATAATACAAATAGTTGGGGTTTTTGTTTTAATAGATATCTCAATTTCTATTGAATATTAAGAAGAACGAGAAAGGAATGAGTTTCTGGAACACAATGTATCTTTATTTGGTCTGCCTAAGTTTTTATCACGTTGCTCATAGAGCTTTTAAGATCTCGTTATGTTTGCATTAAAAAGTCTCCTCAGTTAAATAAAGATGTGTATATTAATTAACGAGTGTGCTTTCTGGACAAATTAAGGAATTCTTTTCCTATATTTATTTCACTCACATTGTATTTAATAACAAAGTCAGGGCAAAGAAGCATCCATATTTATGTATTTTCTGTATAATTATTTTCTGAGAAAAATTTTACAAAATGTAGAAAATGTTTGATGTGAGCCACAGGAAAAAATTAATTGTTTTTTTCTCTTAAAAATTGAAGTTTTAACCGTGATTGGAGATACCACAAAGAAGAACGAGTATGGATTACCAGGGCACCAGGCATGGAGCCAACAATGAAAACCAATACATATGAGAGGGGAACATATTACTTCTTTGACTGTCTTAACTGGAGGAAAGTAGCTAAGGTATATTTTTTTCCATGTGCAAATGTGTAAATGTATAAATCTAGATTTTAAAAAGAAGTATCCTCTTTTATCTGTTTATATGTACCAATAATGTGCCAGATACTTGCTAAATAAGTTTTTTTTGTCTTCACCTCCTTGGCTTGATTTAAACTCCAGGAGTATCCAGAAACAACTCATTTCACCCATAGTTAGGAAAATGATTGAACTTGGTAAGAAATTTTGTAATTTTTCACAAGCCTTGGTAACAGTTGAAATATTTTTGTGTCTACTCAATTGTAAAATAAAGATCACCCTCTTGCAATCCCACTCATGTATTCTTATATTATTACTTTAAGCAAGTAGGAGATTTTCCTGAAACTGGTATATAAACAGATAATAGGCTTTTTAAAACACTTGCACTCGTTGCAGGAAAGATGCTTGCGTTTTTATTTGCAAGTGATATAACAAAAATTATAAGCATTAACCATGATTATTCCTATGACTAGTATGCTGAATATTGGAGGGAAGAGGGCTATGGAAAAAGTTGGTGGTCATGTTTTGTTTTGCAACTTTTCCTCACAAAAACACCTATTTAACTGTCCCATGTGCAAAATTTTCGTTAGTGCCATAGCATATTTCACATTTGCATGTAGTATCTTATGTATGCATTTAGTCTACCTAGTAGAGAGTATAACCAACGTCTGATTTCATAACTCCCAAGATTTCCCTGAATACGTTTTCCCTTGAGGATTCTTAGGATTAAAAACTAAAGAGTTAGTTTTGTTTGTTCTCAGTAAATTTAAACAGAAGAAAAATATTTCTTGACAATTAGTCCATTGGATGATTCTTTATTTGTTGGTTTGGGCTTTTTTATCCTTTGAGTCAACTTTACTAAATTAATAAGAAAGTAAAAAAACATTTTAACAAGACAGTGTAAAATGCTTACCAGATCTTTATCACAAAAATGTTTTACATCACAAGATGATTTCATATAAAACTTGAAAAAGGAAATAGGAAAAGATGTTCCCAAGTAAAAATACCAGACAAGACACATAAAAGAGGTTAAATCTTTTTTTTTTATTACTTTTGGGTGTTTGTCAGTGATAAATGTCGTTACTTCTCAGACGAAGTCCATAGACCACCAAACTGTATTCGAGTTATTTTAACAATTATAATTAATATGCATATCTTGATTTCAAAAGGTAGATCCATGATCTGACCTTTTAAGTGGAAATAGTTACATTCATTACAAATAGTACAAGAGACACTGTGTATGTTACCTGTTACAAAGTATAGTGTGGGAGAAAGCAATAGCCTTTGTATCATAGATTTGAATTTATCTCCTGTTTCAGCTGTTTATGTTTTGACCATGTGCAAGTTTCTTTTCCATGCCTGCTTCCTTATCTTTTAAATCAAAATCATATTTGCTTCTAGATTGTCATGAGGATTAAATGAGATTTTACATTCACACACACGTACACACACTGAGTACAATGCTTAGCATATATTGGGTATTTGATACATGGAGTAGTTGTAGTTTGTTGCTGTTTTTATCATCGGTGTTCTTAATCTTCTTCAAAGATGGAAAAATTATAACTGTTGGTTAGATCAGGTCAGTGGTTCTCAAACTTTAGCTTGCATCAGAATTACCTGGTAGCGTTACTGAAAACATAAGTTGCTGAGCCATTGTTTCTGATTTAATAAGTCTATGGATGGGGCCTTGAGGATTTGCATTTCTAATGGTTTCCTAAGTGATGCCAGTGATTTTGCTGGTCTTTGTCTGGAGCCATACTTTGAGATCTTCTCAGTCAGTCGATTGTACAGGAAAGAAAAATGTATCTTTGCAGGGGGAAAAGAGTCTGTTAGAAAATAACTGAAGTTTTCTCCTTTCGATTTGAAGCTTTTTGTTCAGTGTCATTGTAAGTTATTCCAAACTTCTGTATGCAAGAAGGATGGCTGTTTGCAGTAGATTGATGTATCTTTTTAGTTAAGTTTTAGTTTAATATATATGACAGATTTTCTTATGTAAAAAAGTCAGTTTCCAGTACTACTTTCACTCCACAAAATTAAATATTCAGAAGCAACTTAAACATTAATAGACCCTTTTACTTTCCCATAAAAAGCAATTCCCCAGTCAGATACATGTCATTGTAAAGAAAAGTGTGTGTGTGTGTGTGTGTGTGTGTGTATAAATACGTAGTGTGCATATATAATTTTGCCCATCTTTATCTGATCTCCTGTACAGTTGAGCTTTGTCTTAACCTTTACCTTTATAATTTTTAGCTCTGAAGTTGGAAAATAAAATTTGAGAAATATCGTTAAACTGTTTCTTTAAGAAATCTCTTTTGAGTAATTGCTGGCCACTGGCACCGACACTTTTCATCAAAATTATTTTCACAATGATAAAAGCAAGCAGAATTATTGGTTTCTATTAAGTATTATACATAGTTCACTTTTGTTATATTAAAATACAGATTCATGAACTTAAAACTTTTAAGTTGTATTTGCAGAATAAACTTTTCACAATGGCTTCTGGTTTTTTATTTGTTTTAAAGATGTTTTCAGTGTTTTCTCAAATTGTTTAGGAATTAAGACATTTAGTTCCATTTATAATGTATTAACAGTTTATCAAACTGCAGAAAAGCCCTTAAAATGTCATGTCCTGACTTAACCTTAAAGTTCCCACCTGTAAAGTGGGTGTGGTTTACTACTCACAGGTAAACATGCATTATCAAATAACTTGAACTCATTGTAAGAAACTTGATGTTGTCATATTGTCGTTGAAAAGTACTGACCTGATCTAGACTCTGGTCAGGTCTCCATCTCACAATGTCTTGTATGAGGTTCTTTCTGTTTTGCAGATTATTTAATATTTTCAGAGATTTGAAGAATTGTTAGTAAGAAATTCAGTGATTTAAATTGGAAGTATTTTTTACCCCTGAAAATTCCATAACTCTGAGTTCTAGGATCCAGCCCATTAAATAAAGTATTTTTTGTATGTCGATGATCCATAAAAATTTTGACACTGTGTTTATTCTCCCCTTTTAAATAATCTTGACTTGTCAGCAGGCTATGTGATCTATCCTTTGTAATTTAGCTAGAATTACTATCTCACTAATTTACAAATAGTGGTCATTCAGATTGTATATATTCTTAATGAGTAGAATTTTTAAAATAATTTCATCCACAGAATTTTCAGGTGATGGAGGCTGCTCTGTGATCAATAGCTTTCTCAAACTAACGACTTAAAAGTTGAAGAATTCTTTCAGCCTGACTTCACCTTGTGGATCCAACACTGAATAGGATTTCTTATGCTTAGAATTTTTTATAATAACATATCCTGACATAAATGTGATTTTTTTGTTGTTAATTTCACTGGTACACATTAGTATTAGTATATCTTTATACTCTAATCAGTAATATGTACTTTTCTTCAAAGTAGTAAAAAAATTATTTCTAATAAGTATATTTAAGGTAGTTTGCAACTTCCTAAAATTGGAGGATTTATCTTAGGTAAGAGAAAGCTGACATTTTTGAGAGTTTGAGAAAATACTCCTGCAGTGTATGCTTCTCTCTCTGATTTGATGAGTGATTACATTAATGCTTTCATAATAATTTCATTTGATTATCTGAATCTAGTACACGTAAATTCAGTTCTGCTTACAGTGACCTTTTGAGAATATGTAGCCTAATTTGATTAATAGAAAAAGACTTTAAAAGTTGTTTTTAAAAAGTACCTAAAACACTCTATAGCCTTTTAAATCATTAAAATGTAATGTTTTGTTCCTAAAGCAAATGAAAAAACTTGGTTTATTAATTCATCCGTCATTAATTACGTACCTGTTAGGAGCATGGCATTATATTCAAAGGAAGTAAGTAGTGGTATTACAAAACAGACCTGTTTTTGTCCCTATCAGTGCATGTGTGCATGGGTGTTGTGTGTGTACATACCAACAAGAGATGTTACCAACAATCAAAGGGAGCAAAGAGATACCAGTATATATTGTAAGACTTACATATTTTAAGAAGAATAAAAATACATAAAAGACCAAAACAAATATATAAGAAAAAGGAAGACAAAATTTGACTTATTTAATTTCTGAATCTCTGATATATGAGTTTTTTTAATGATATTAAAATATTTATTATGCTCCCTAGGTTTAAACTGATCTTTTTCTTTTAATATGAAAGGGGGGAAAGTATGTGCACTGATGAAGTTACTCTAGTTTAAATTCCAGTAATACTGTGTAGTTCACCAATGTACAATGATAAGGACAGGATAACCAAACAAAATTTAATCTATGTAACTTAGTGGGGCCTATGATTTGTTACAGTTACAAATAGACTTTTTACCCTCCAACTACACATATTTTGGAACTAAATTGCCAATTTTAATTTTCTAAAGAGTGATATAACAAGAAGATATTTTCTTCACTCATTTTGATATTCTTCCAGGCAATAAATTGCTTTTTAAAAACTTAGGGGTAGGGAGAGAAAGAGTGGTGCCTACACAGTGCATTGGGGGGCGATGGTGATTCTGGAGTTTGCTAGTTTTAATGATAAGCAAATAACCTATGTGCCTTAGTTACTCTGTCCTATAAAGTGAACCTTTTTAGATCAAAGTCATTACAGTGTCCCTTCTTTAAGAACATTTGTCAGTGAACTGAATTTTTTCAGCATTTCTGCATAAGGGGTGTAATGAAGTAAATTTATTTGGATCTTGTGCTAAAACTATTAAAAATAACGTGTTAACACTAGAAGGTCATGGGCTTTGGTGCTACATAGGTTTGAATCCTAATCCTAGATCTGCCACTTACTGTCTGATTTGGGCAGGTACTTGTGAACCTCATTTCTTCAGGTGCAAAATGAAGATGATAATATTTACAGAAAGATATAATCAGAAAGATTAAAATAAAATTAGCTGTGTCTCTAGTTTTGGCACATACTAGGTTTTCAGTTGTTAATGTAATATTCTTAAATTTTAAATGCTTGGTTTTATATCTCAAAATTTGACCATTATGACCTAGGTTTTCATTTTAATTTAATAATGGGAACATCCATTTTTAGAATCAATTTGAAACAAGATAGGTATGGTAAGATATGTTAACCCATAGTGCTAACTACTTGTTGGCTTTCTTTAATACATAGTATAAATTAAGTTTCATAATGTTTTAAATGGAATTTAGTTTGTGCTTTTATTTAATTCAGATTGTAGAATTAGTGATTTTAGAACCTCTTTTTGGATTTGCAAAGGTATGTTTTTTTTAACATACAAAATTATCTTCTGCATCTCTCTTGATCTTGGGAAGTATCATGAAGAAATTACTTCACTATTCTTAAATTTTAAAACTGTCATGAAGTTAATGTATTTTGAAAGTTTAATTTAAAATGAGCTACGTAGTTTGTGTGTTCAGATGTGCTTCCAGCAAAACCACTGTCTAGTTTTAAGTGGCAGTTTTATCTTTTCAGTGTTTGGGTTTGAAGTGGAAAGTCTGGAGATGTGTGAGTTGTAAGGTTAGAATAACTTTATATGTTTGCTTTTTTTAAAAAAAGTAGGTGTAATAATTACAAATTGGAAAAATTTTTTATTTGAGGAAAAAGTAATTTTTTTGGTTTTTTACGTCATTGGAGGTTGGCTTTATTTAAAATATCCTGCAGCTTTCAGTGCTTTTTATTGACAATACCATAATTCTTGCTCAAACTTCTACTTTTGAGCAAAAAATTGCATAGTTTCAGTGGTTATAAAATAGATATTCATGGGTAGTCTCTGACTTTTACACAGAAAGTCTGTATTTCTACACTTATCAGAAACTGCAGCACATTACTTTTCTTCAAGCTGTATTTTAGAGGGAAAAAAAGACTTGGTACATCTGTGTCTGTGTTCATTCTCATACATGTAGGTATTTTGTTCATCGAGTAAAATATATTTTGACAAAAATCTGAGATCAGAGGGAGAGGAAATCATCTAAATTCTTAAATTTGGTTTTATAGGAGTTTCATCTGGAATATGACAAATTAGAAGAACGGCCTCACCTGCCATCCACCTTCAACTACAACCCTGCTCAGCAAGCCTTCTAAAAAAAGACTTCCCTTTTCTTGGGGTATGGCTGTCTCAGCACAATACTCAACATAACTGCAGAACTGATGTGGCTCAGGCACCCTGGTTTTAATTCCTTGAGGATCTGGCAATTGGCTTATGCAAAGGGTCACCATTTGAGGTCCTGCCTTACTAATTATGTGCTGCCCAACAACTAAATTTGTAATTTGTTTTTCTCTAGTTTGAGCAGGGTCTGAATTTTTTTTCATTTATTTTCTTTTTTTTTTTTTTTTTTTTTTGCCAGCAGACAGACTTGAGTCTGTAAAGACAAGCAAGTACACTGACAGAAGTTTACCATTTAGTTTCTAAAATGTAAAAAAGAAAACCCACAAAAGACTCAACAAAATTAGACCACAAAATTTGCATTGTTCATTGTAGCACTATTGGTAATAAAATAACAAATGTTTGTGCATTTTTATGTGAAGATCCTTCTCGTATTTCATTTGGAAAGATGAGCAAGGTCTGCTTCCTTCATTTTACTTCCCCTTCTGTTTTTGAAAGGCAGTTTCGCCAAGCTTAATGCAAGAATATCTGACTGTTTAGAAGAAAGATATTGCCACAATCTCTGGATGGTTTCCAGGGTTGTGTTATTACTGAGCTTCATCTTTCCAGAATGAGCAAAACACTGTCCAGTCTTTGTTACGATTTTGTAATAAATGTGTACATTTTTTTTAAATTTTTGGACATCACATGAATAAAGGTATGTATGTACGAATGTGTATATATTATATATATGACATCTATTTTGGAAAATGTTTGCCCTGCTGTACCTCATTTTTAGGAGGTGTGCATGGATGCAATATATGAAAATGGGACATTCTGGAACTGCTGGTCAGGGGACTTTGTCGCCCTGTGCACTAAAGGGCCAGATTTTCAGCAGCCAAGGACATCCATACCCAAGTGAATGTGATGGGACTTAAAGAAGTGAACTGAGACAATTCACTCTGGCTGTTTGAACAGCAGCGTTTCATAGGAAGAGAAAAAAAGATCAATCTTGTATTTTCTGACCACATAAAGGCTTCTTCTCTTTGTAATAAAGTAGAAAAGCTCTCCTCACTGCAGTGTTGACTTTGATTTGGAATTGTGAAATTATTTCTTCAACATGAAAAGTAGACCTCCCAAAACCCTCAAGTTTTACAAATATCTAACTGAATGGTGTGACTAAACAATTTAAAATGTAGTCTTTTTTTCAGCTTTTGACAAGTAATTTGATGGAACCGTACATCATTTTACTTGTAGGTTAAAAATGCAGGTGCATTTTTAGTTATTAACCACATCAAAACAAACAATTTTTAAAAATAATTGTGGCTGCATTAGAAATAAAACTTCCTGAACACTCACGGGACCCAATCAAAATAGTTTTGTGAGAAATTTATGAGCCATTTCTTGATAGACCTTTAAGATTTATCATTAAGAAGTAATACACAAATTAAGGTAAGCCAAAAGCAGGGGTCAGGTAGACTTTACCTTCAGTTTGCTGGCCTGGATATTTCACATTTACAAGTTGATGGATTCTTTTCCATCTAAAGGCAAATACTGTATTTAAAAATGTCTGAAGACTGAAGCTACAAACGCTAGAGGTAGAGTAAAAAAGGCAGTGAGTTTTGATTTTCTAAATTTTCATTTTTAACCTATTTTTCTATGAAGAGTGAAAGTTGTTGACATTTACCAAATCATGTTTGAAAATGAAACATTTATGACATTGCTGTGTTTGTGTATCAGGAATATGAAATGACTTAAGATTTACGTTTTTCTATGTATTTTGAGATATGGAGAAACTGACATAAAAATATCAGGATTTTTTAACCTTTCAGATTTAAACCAAAGCATCTCCTCTGTAGGAAGGATGGCACTTACATAATTGTAGTTCTAACTGTTGTGCACAAAACCTTCTCACATATTTGACATAAACCAGAATCAAATCCTAGAAATTGACTTCTTTAAAAAAAAAAATATGTTTTTCTACAATAATTGACTTTGTAAAGTGTAACTTTTCCTACATAACCATGAGAAACCGTTAAAAAGAAAGAAAAGGGAAGGGGATCTTTATTTTTATGAGTACAAACATAACAGTATAAAGTCTCACCATGATCATGATTGGTACTTTTGTGAATGACTCAGAAAAGCAAAATAGCTCATATCAGGTGGTTTGTTGTCTTGACTCTAATTGTTTGTCTTAACGGCCATTTAGAAAGTTTTAAATGCACACTTTTCCAGTTTTTAAGTTCTTTACCCTGAATCATCAAAATGAGAAAACTCTTGCATGTAAACCAATTTTTATAACTTGTTAATATCCGAAATTACCATGCTCTTGACTTCAAATCCAAGTTTTAAAAGTCTATTTGAAATCTTTAAAGTGCTATATTAAACTCTTTAATATAACACACTGTTATATTCTTTGATTTTATAACTTGTGGTTATACATGTACAGAAGTTGACCTGAACTAATATTTCACATTTTCTTTCTTAGTTTTAATTCTGTTAAATTTTCCCTATATAACTAGTGACATAGATATGTACGATGTTAAATAACTTTGTGATTATAATTGGCTCTAGGAGTAAAAAGCTATTTAGTTGCAAAAGAAAGTCCTTTCACCTATTTAGTATCAAATATATATTCTGTGCTTCTTGTGGTGATACTATAATTTATATGATAAAACTCCATTTTCAGGGATTTTTTTCACTGCACAAAATTTTCCTTAGATATAAAAAATTTTTAAGAACTGAAAAGTTTATTTGAATTCTTACAGTAAAATATAAAGCCAACCACTTAACTGGTCTTTTCCTTTTTGCCACTGAACTTGGTACACCGTAGGTGCTTGATAAATACATGTTGATTGAATGGTATAAATTGGTATTTCAATTTGAAAATAAAATGTACAAATTAAAGCATTGGGCTTTGAAATAATTTACAATTTTTTGCTGTAATTTCATTTTCAAAATTCTTTTTTAAAGCATTTTCAATTAACTTTCGAAACTTTCAAATTTTTCCCACTCTACCCTTTCTAGTTGATTCTTCCTCTGAATCCTTCGTTCAGAAACAGATCTTCCATTCTGTTACACCCAGTGCTTGTAAAATATGGGGCATCTGAGCATGCCTGCAAAGAAGGGCACATTTATTTAACTTAGATTTGCTTACTAAATTAGTTTTGCAGAAAGTCACTAAAAATCTAAATGGGCACGTGCATAAAAGGGATGTCCATATTTAATGTTCTCTTAACCATAGTTTGTGTAGTTAAAAGAGACGATCTAGAAATACCTATTCATTGGTTCCATTAAGATAGTCTGTGGATAATAAGCCAGACTTAATGGCTTTTTAAAAAGCTGGGTCCTAACGGAAAGCTCTTTCCTTGCCACTGCCAGTGAATTAGATCATATCATAAATACATGACAGATCTAGGAGATGAAGCAAATAAACACAGTACACGTCAAAATCCGGATCTAAATCTAACCCAGTAATTTTGTGTGTTGAGTTGCATCAAATAGGATACACGAGTCAAGATAATTACTTTCCCACTTGCTAAAAAAGAATAAAGGATGGTGGAATGTAACATGTCTTAAGAGTGGTTCATACGTAGATCATTGTAAATTGTAACTATTGCCAAAAATACCAATGTAATTTTCAGCTACATTAGAAGTATGGTGCTCAGAACAAGGTAGGAAGTCTGCTATATTTTAAGAGCTGCTATGACTGGGGAAGGCAGAAGGAGAAAAGGATGTGGCATGCCTTCTAGCTGCCATGCAATATACTAAGTGTTTTACATGCATTATTGTATCCTGTCTTTTAGCATAGCATCATAAGGTAGGTTTTAGTATCCCCATTTTAAATTACATTTTAAATATCAAAAAAAAAAAGTAGGAAAGTTTAGCATTAGAGAATAAACTCTAGAAACATGGTATCTATCTTCAGGTATCAAGTTCAAGAGTTGTTCATTTGCCGGTCTGAAGAACAGAACTAGGACCAAAAAGAAAGATTTCAGTGCAGTATTAAAACTGAGGTAATTAAGATTATGAAATGAGTTGCTTTGTAAGGCATTAGATTCAACCCCAGAACATAACTAAGGAGAGACTGACTGGACAGTGTTCTGTGCATAAGGTAAGGAGTTGAACTGGATGAACTTTAATGTTCCTGTTCATTGGAAAAGTGTTAAAGTGGGGTAATTACTTTAAACCTAGTTGTGAACCATTAGGTACAACCTAATTGTACCACTAATGAAGAAAAGGCTCAATTAAACTGTGAAAAACCATGAATTACAAAAATGCTTATCGATTTCAAAGATGTCATGCATGAAAAGAACGTGCATCTTAGAGTTGATGAGATGTAGACCATGGAGAAGAGACAATGGACAAGGGGAGACATGACAGCTGTCTTCAAATATAGGAAGGTCTTAAATGAAGAGGGCAAGTCTCAAACCAGAAGATGGAAGTTGGGAGATACATTTTGGTTCTGTGTATCAGTCCCACAGTATTGTTACATGAAGTAAGGATTCCTCAACAAAAATGTTCAAGCAGAAACTGGATGACTATCAATTGCTATTGAGAGGACTGCCTTTTTGAGTAAAACTTTGGATTTGATAACTTCTAGGCCTCTTTTCAGCTCTATAAGATGTTGATACCCTTTTTTGGTCTGAAGTTAAGGAATATGATGTCCTCAGGGCTGAAAGTTAAATGCTCAATACTTAAATGCTAAATGCTGGAAGCATTGACCCTTCTAAAATGTGCTCTTCTGTGAGTCATGGATAAGGTGTTTACTTGTAACTACTGCTATATCTTTGGAGAGATTTAAATAATCAAAAAAATTACAGAAGCAACTCTATTCAACTTTTTTTTTTTTTACTTTAGGAGTAAGAATATGAAACTAGTAAAGCACAACAAATAGTAAATCGTGTATATATTCACTAGATTCATTTACGTGTTCTAATGCTACCTTAAAAGGAGGGACGAGACCATTTTTGCTAAGTTTCAAGGTAAATGTTTAGCCTGAAATCACACATTGCATTAGTGTTCAGTCTCCTGTTTTCTGCTACAGTAGTGATCACAAAAATTAGATGAAGCAGTAATCTGATTTCTTATGTAAAAAGAAAACATCATTAAATTTGATGTATAAAAATCTTAGTTCGGGTTGAGAGAGGTGTGGGAGCTCATCAGACTCAAAGTTAACCCTCTAGTTAGGTAATTTTCAAGCTTAATGTGCGTAAGAATCACCCGAGGAGCATGTTAAAAATGTCAGTTTTAGTTCTCATTTTTAGATATTCTGAACCAAATGTATAGGGAGAGGCCAGGAATCCATTTTACTCTAGTAAATACAGGTCATTTCTGAAGTTAGTGAACTACAGTTTACACTTAAACTATACTTTGCCTACTGTGCAAGTACTAACTAGAATAAAATATTAAAGTTTAGGTGAAATCCAACTAAGTTAATACTGGGATAATGCATTCCTGTGTATCGGGGGCATTCATTTACTTTTTCCTGTATCCAGTGTTCCAGATCAGAAACCACATTATTACAGTAGTACTTGTTAGAGCAGAATACAAGGAAAGCTAAATCCATCCGTGAGTATAAAAAAGCAAGGACTCTTTTTTTTTTTTTTTTCTTTTTAAACCTTTGCTATTTCCTGGGGACATTTTGCCAGACCTTAGGTTTCCGCTTCAGTTTGTATGCATAAAAACTGCTAAGAGTAACTATATGCATTATCAATTCTATGTCCATCAACTGAAAGTTTTTCTTTAGTCATTCTGTTATATAAATACTATGACCTGAAAAAATGTAATGATCTACTTCTTTATTGTAAGAATTCAGTATTCAGTTTAAAAAGCTAATCATTTCCAGATGTTTGCCATACAGTTTTCCCTCAGTTAAACGACTTCTTGAAAATGTCATAAAATTCACAGTTAAGTCGTCTTTGTTGTAATAATTTCCTATCTCTGTTGAAGACCCAACTGACACATGCCAAAATGTTTAGCTAATAAGACCACTTTTTTAAAAAAAATCTTGTTTTTAACTAATCTTTATGCCTAACATAGGGCTTGAACTCACGACCCCAGGATCAAGAGTCACATGCTGTATGGACCGAGCCAGCCAGGCATCCCTAAGACTACTACTATGTAGCAAAACTAGTTTTTCCTTCATCTTCGTTTTCATTTCCGAGGCCTGATAGGCATCTACCATACTACAAATATGTTTTGACATTTTGTTAGAGAAGGTGAAATAAAACAGGCCCTGGGGCGCCTGGGTGACTCAGTCGTTAAGCCTCTGCCTTCGGCTCAGGGCATGATCCCGGCGTTATGGGATCAAGCCCCACATCAGGCTCCTCTGCTGGGAGCCTGCTTCTTCCTCTCCCACTCCCCCTGCTTGTGTTCCCTCTCTTGCTGGCTGTCTCTCTCTGTTAAATAAATAAATAAAATCTTTAAAAAAAACAAAACAAACAAAAAAAACAGGCCCTATTTATACCAAAAGTGGCAGTTCCTTCAAACGATAGTAGAAAATACCAGGTAAAGAAAATAGAATTTTTCACTGTGAATCAGAGGGCTCTACATGTCCTGATGAAAAGTAATATTCCAGTAATTTGCATTTGTATTTGCCTAAGTAATATTTTGACTACATAATTTTTAAAACTTTGAAGAAGTGATGTTTTTCTTCCAAGCCAATCAATTCTCCAGTATATACTGAAAGTAACTTTAGTTACGATACATGAGGTTCCTTTAAACATTTTGGAAGAAATGTACAAATTTCAAGGGTGGTATGATGTCGACAAATGGCTGATTCTGCTTGATTCTTCTTAGGATCAGCGCTATTGGTACTCATTTATAATGAAAAAAATATTTTAAAGAGTAAACACTGATTATCCTTCAAAAATATACAGCTCAATGAGAAGAAATTACATGTGGGAATGCCATAAATAGTTTCATCTTTTGTATAAAAATAAAGATTTGGGGCAGCCAGAATGTTTGGAAGCTACCTCTAAGTCTGTTACATACTGAACATTTATTTTAAGATGTAGTTTTAATTATCATATGTAGCAGTTGCATGAAAACTGGGCTGTCTTTTTAAAAGATTTTATTTTTAATCTCCACAGCAATATGGGGCTCAAACAACCCCAAGATCAAGAGTTACATGCTCTACTAGCCAGCCTGGCACCCCAAAACTGGGCTGTCTTAAAATGTGAGCTGTTAAATATTTTCCCCTCTTAAGAGTCAGACATGTTTGATTTTTTATTTTGAATGTTTAAAGTAATTTATTCAAATGGTTAATATCCTTCAAATATAAAACAAGTTGAATGAAAATATGCCTTTTTTTAAAATGCAAGTCATTTACTCTGCTCAAAAAGTTATTTCCAGATTTCCTTTTCTAATCTGAAGTTCCATATTTTTTTTCAGTTCACTCTAAATGATTTAATATTTGACTATTAAATTAGTTGACTTGCACATCACTATTTGGGATCCAAATTCTGTCTATTTGAGCCAAAATAATTTTCCCAGCTTCTCTCTGCATTGGCAATGACGTTGTTAATTAATGAACAACAAAATCCATCATCCTAGAAGTGTTATAGGTTGGATAGCATGGAAAAGAAAGGTGTAGACTCTTGTTTTAGAGAATATTAAAACTGGATATCCTTTCCAACTTGGAATTTTTTTTGTTGTTGTTGTTAGCATTTTGGGGTAAGAATATGATCATAGTTTCTAAACCAGTATCAAAAGGGAATACTGAAGAAACTGAAGAGTAGCATAAGAAGAAAAAGTCTAGAAGGAACAGGATTATCCCCCATTTGAAGTGGAATCACTCGTTCTTGTTTTTGTTTTTCTAAGTAAGCTCTACATCCAACGTGGGAACTGAATTCAGGACCCTGAGATCAGGAGTCATATGCTCTGTCAACCGAGCCAGCCAGCTGCCCCGGAACTGGAGTTTTTTGTAAAGCAGGTTATCCCACATAAATACCAGAGGGCAAATTGAAAATCTTTACATGGACATTATGGCAAGGCAGATTTCAATTTACAAGAAAATACTACTTCGAAATTTTTTTAAAGATCCAAAGATCAAATGGCCAGTCTTGGGAGTTAATTTTTCATCACTGGAAATGGCCAAGCAAAGGCAAGAAAACTATTAGAAATATTATGCAATTTCCTGCATTAGGAGCAGGATAGGCTCTTCTACCCTAGAACTATTACTTGTTCTAACATCCAGTTGTTCCCTGTGTTTACTCTACTTTGAGTTAGCTTGAATTTCTAACAAGCTTATCTGAAACCTAAATATTACACTTAATTTTTCTCTTCCACATAAAACGATATTACATTTAATCTTTCTCTTACACATAAAACCATACTACTTACATTTGTTATGCATCTAAAAAAGAGCTATTTTCAACACAAGTGATTCAGAGTAAAATTAAGCTGGAGGAACTGGTTAAATCACTAGATCCTCATCCTCTACCCACGTCCCCCTTCATAGGTTTTATAGTAGGGATTTCGATGAAGCCTAACTCTACCTGAATTTGACAATGCACATTTTAAATCCATTTGTATTACCTATTCTTTTTTACTAACTACAGAAGTTTCTTAGAGATGGTATAGTATAGCAGAAAATGGGCCTTGAAATCTGGCACTGTCAATATGTGTGTAGCTTTACTTAATCTCTTCTTCCCTCTTCATCTCGTGGGAAGGTTAAATTAGGGTATTTGTTTATATTAGGTGCTCAGTAGATGTAAGCCCATTTTTCTAAAGATAAATACTGTCTCAGCCACTGAGCTACAAGTTATCTCCGTAATTTGGAATTATTAAAAGACCTTTTGACTTGACTATGTGCTGGTAGATAGTAATAGCTAAGTTTCTGAAGAATAGGACAAGAACAAAGGCAACTTGGAATAAAAATCATAGAATCAAGAATCTTCCAGTCCAGGGGTGCCTGGGTGGCATAGTCAGTTAAGCATCCAACTCTTGTTTTTGGCTCAGGTCATGATCTCAGGGTCATGAGATCAAGCCCTTTGTCAGGCCGCCTCTCCCTTTGCCCCTCCATGCTATGACTCTCTCTAAAATAAATTTTTGAAAAACGTCTAGTCCAACCCTTTCATATAAGGAGGAGGAAACAATGTAAGAACTAGAATTATTTATGTCAAATTATTTAGTATTAAATGTTGGGATTAAAACCTTTTAGCTTCTTGCTTTCTAATTCCAAAGCTGATTTTCCTTTTACTACATATGTGTGTATATTATCTCCCATAGAAGATCACTTCCATTAACATGAAAGGTAACATGTGGTAAGATTTAGGAACTCTAGCCATACTTCCACTACCATATTATGAATTTACTAATATGAAGTGATTGTGCTTTTTGCTTCTCTTTCTCAACTGCAAACATAGAGGCTATATGCAAACAAATCCAGACTTAAAAAAATATTTTTAATAATCATTCTTTACTATTTCAAACAAAATGCAGTCTTTGAGAGCTTCCTTTCCTGCTTAATGTTAAATTAGGTGATACTTAAGAGCCCTCACTCTCTTAGTGTAAGTATAGAAAGTAGTAAGTAGTATAATTATATGCTCACTATAATAGGTAAAGTTTATGCAGGAAAAAAAAATAGAAAAATAGTGACTACCCAGGAAATTTTTTTCGAATTTAAAATTGAGTCTACGATGTAATATTTGCCATGAAGCATGGCAAGAAAGTTAGTTTTTTTATATCCTCAAGTTGGAAATGATTTAGTTCAACTGTAAACATTTTTAAGTCAAGACTAAAGTGGAAACAGTTTTCTATGACAACAAAATTGTCAATTGTGTAAGCTGAATGAAAAGATAAAATTTTCTATATAGTTTTCTTTGTTGGATCACTCATGCTTTCATTCATGTTTATTATCATCTAATTATTCGGGTTACAAATGTCCAAAACCTATCTAGAAAGTGAATTTTAATTAGGTGATGATAATGATATTTTCTCTCCTATGTATTTTATTCAAATGTATAGTAACAGTTTGTCATTGAAAAACTTCACAATGCACCAATTTTTAAAACAGTGTATGGGGTGCCTGGGTGGCTCAGGTGGTTAAGCATCTGCCTTTGGCTCAGATCATGATCCCAGGGTCCTGGGACCAAGCCCTGCATCAGGCTCTCAGCTCAGCGGGGAGTCTGCTTCTCCTTCTCCCTCTGCCATTACCCCTGCTTGTGCTCGCTTGCTCTCGTTCTCTCTCTCTCTGTCAATAAATAAATAAAATCTTTAAAAAAATTAAAATAATTTAAAAAAATAAAATAAAAACCCATTGTATAAACATTTTCCCAACATGCTCTAAATTCCTCTCTATTCCTAGGATACCAAAGCTCTCCTTATGATAATTCTTTTTTGAATCTTTTAATAGAAGATATATACACATAAAATTGTATATTGCAACTTTAACATTAGTCACAGGGCTTCTTGAAGAATACTGGTTAAGAGAACAAATTATAAGTAGCAATGGTTTTAATGTTCTTGCTTAGATAGGTTTTATTTTTCTTTTAAAGAGAACATTAAGGCTTGGCTATGATTCTCCTGAAAACATTGCTGCAGATAATGATGTACACCAAATAAGTCGGTCTGGTTCTGTGTATCACAGTTTTTATCTTAATTCTAATTGGTGGCAAACATGCAAAGAAAGAACTAGCTTTTATTTCTGTGCTGCCTCTGCCCTCCACCGGAAACAAGATGCTAAGTGACTTCAGAGCTTAGCATCTCTGAGATTCCCAAGGGTTTGTGCCACTACCTGAACTTAGAGAGTCCCTGGTGACTGGTTTTCAGAAACTGAGGGGCTTATTAAATGTTAGAAATGGGATATGGCAGCTCCACCTCAAGTCAATGAAACTAATAACAAACACAGTGTTCCATTAAGGATAAAACAGAAATTTATTTAATGTGGGAAGTCTTTTGATAGGTTTGACTTTCAATAAAAAGGATATGAAGATAATGAAAGGGTTTAGAAGAGAAGCAAAGCTAATTTAAAAATAGGAAATAAGGGAGAAAAGTAAATGTTTAAAGAACAGAAGGCTAGATGGCAACTGTTTCTTCAAATACTTTAATTATAAGGAAGAAGAGTGACTAACTGGAGAACACCAGGGAAAAATGGATTTAAAAGCCCTTAAGAATTCAGGTTAAATTAAGACAGAATTTTCTGATACTTGAAGACCATCTTGCTTCAGTTTTGAGGCAGAGGGTTCATTCACAGAACTCTTGGAGCTCTGGAGTCATTGAAAAATTAATGATATTTATGAAATTATCTTCAGGCACCCCAGCCCTGTGTTTTTTGAGCACTAACAGGAGTTAGTTCTGCCTCAAGATTAAGTTTCTCAGCACACCAATGGGGAAAATTGGATCTTGTTATCTGCTCACCACTGCCTCAGATCTTAGACTGGCTTGAGCATTCTTGAAAAGGAAAACGATTATAACCTGCAGTAGGAAAAAGATTCAGGCTGAAGATCTGTGATCTCAGGTTAAGCTGTTTCGACAATTAAACTCATTTGCCTTTCAGGTAATGTAATCACTAACAATTGTCTTTATGCCAAGAGGGGAAAAATAATTCTTAGGTAAGGAAAGAAGGAAATCTCTCTCAAAAGTTGGAAAGTATTTAAGTACAAAGTGTCTTCCTGATTTGGAAGTTTTCCAAACCCTGTATCTTAATTTTTTCAGAAAAACACTTAGGGTCTTCCTGTAATTCAACTTGCTTTGCCCCTTGCTTGGAAATACTGTTACCCACCACATAAAAGAATGGAGTACTTCAAAGTAAAATATCAGAACTGCAGTTAAAAGATAGTACCCGTTAAGTAACATTTGAAATCCAAGAAAGAGAAGCCAAGAATTCCATGATACGGTGTTTACATATTAATAAATATTCTTAAATGAGTATATCCATTTGGGACTTGCAAGTCAAGAAAAAGATATGTTTACATATTTTGCAAAGAAGTGAACATTCTGATTCTTCAAAATGTAGGTCGAAATAGTTCTCAACTTTCATATTATGATAGAAGTGTGGCTTGGAAAAAGATAATCTTAAAAAATGTCATTAAAAGAAGAGAGGCTGAAGGTATGCACAGAGGAGGTGGGGGTGGAGGGAGCAACTGGAAGAATTAAGAGAGCAGGACGCAGCTCTAGAAACGGTACCTGTCCCAAAGCGGGTCTGCACGCTGCTGTCGCCTTGCACAGCGCTCCTGGAAAGCTCATCTACAAATTCCGGGGTGGGCCAAGGGTGGCAAGTTTCCTAAGGAAGGAAAGAGAACAGAAATGATTCTGTTCTCGGGAGTCCGGGAGCCAGGGGGGCCATCCTGATGGGGAAAGTGGTGGCTCTTTCCAGGGCTGCAAACCTCTCCACCTGTTTCCTTCGGTCCCTATTCAATCTGTCCCAGCCTTGGGGCAAATCGAGTTGGGGTCCACCCGGCTGCGGGAGACCTAAGTTTCTGCTAGGTCCAGCCAGCACCCAGGCAACGAGTTTCCTTGGTCTTGCCAGTCGCAGTCTCCTCCACGGGCGACGTCTCCACAGCAAACTCCGCCTGAATCAGCCTCTTTACTCCTGTCCTGGCGCCCTCGGGGCGGGCTGGGGGCCGGGGAGCGCGGGCACCCGCCGAGGCGGTTGACAGGGCTAGGACCCCGCGGCCGGACCGTTATCTCGCTCGCTGGGCGTGGAAGGGCGGCGCGGGAGAGGGGGGGCTCGGCGGGTCACGCCTCCAGCCCTACCGCGTGCGGATCCGCGCGCCCGCCCAGGCCTGAGAGCGTGTGGCGGGGTCTCCCCAGGGCACGCCCAGGGCTCGCCTCTCGCCGGGGGAACTTCCTCCCCACCCGCCCGTCCGGGTGGCCCGTTTTCCCCGGAGCGCCCGCTCTCCGGCCGCTGGCTCGCTCTCCCGGCTGGCTGACCAATCCCGGTGTAGAGTTCAAGATTCCCGCCGCTCCACTTGCACTACGCCCTCTGCCTGTTTTCTGTTTTTGTTTTAACTTTCACTCGGGTTAAGCTCTACCGATCCTGAGCTTTCATGTCAGGCGTTTCTCCAAGGGGGATTTAAGGAGGATCTCAAGAGCCAGCCGCCGCTCTTCCCGGTGCTCGCCCGCCCCTCGCCCACGGGAGACGTCCCCGGGGCGGGCGGGGCGGGAAGGCCCGAGTCGGCGGCGGGTGGGGCCGGGCGGAGCCGCCTCCCGCACGGGGGAGCCCCCGGGCTCGGCCCAGCCCAGCCGCGCCTGCCCTCGGGGCAGCTGGCCGGAGAGCCGGCGGAGAAGCGGCGGGCGGGCGATGGAGACCGGGAGACACCGGGCGAGAGGAGGCGGGGTGGGGGAGGCGGGGAGAGCGCGGGGGCGGAGGCTGGCAGGGGGCGCTGGAGGCAGGAGCCGCCCGTGCGCTCCTCGCGCCCGAGGGTGCAGGAGGCTCTGAAGCCGCGGTCGCACCGCGAGCCTCCGGGGCCCGGCTGGCGGCGGGGCTGGGGGGGGGGGGGCGGGGGCGCTGCCGCCGCCGGGGGCGTCGCCGGCCTCGGCCCCTTTGTTCTCGCGCTCTCCCCCTCGCCGCCCACTCCCCTGCTGTCGCGCGGCGGCGGCGGCGGTGGCTCCTCCCGCCCGAGGCAGTCGGGCTCGGCGCCGGGGGCGGGAGGGGGCGGGGGGAGCGCGCCAGCCGCCCGGAGTGGGGGGCGATGGCGAAGCTCCGGGTGGCTTACGAGTACACGGAAGCCGAGGACAAGAGCATCCGGCTCGGCTTGTTTCTCATCATCTCCGGCGTCGTGTCGCTCTTTATCTTCGGCTTCTGCTGGCTCAGTCCCGCGCTGCAGGATCTGCAAGCCACGGCGGCCAACTGCACGGTGCTGTCGGTGCAGCAGATCGGCGAGGTCTTTGAGTGCACCTTCACCTGTGGCGCCGACTGCAGGGGCACCTCGCAGTACCCCTGCGTCCAGGTCTACGTGAACAACTCCGAGTCCAACTCCAGAGCGCTGCTGCACAGCGACGAGCACCAGCTCCTGACCAACCCCAAGGTAAGGACGCCCCGCGAGGGATGCCTGGCTCCTGCCGAGGTCTTGAGGCTTGGGGGAGCCTCGGTGTCAGACGCCGCGCAGGGTGGGCTCGAGGTATGCTCTCGTTCCTAGGAGGAGACGGGGGCGTTGGAGGCTGTACTCAAACCTACAGTGGGCACAGCCGGGAGCCCCGGGGCCCGGTCCTTCAGATGGGTTTGCGTGCGGCGACTTGTGGTGCCCTGAGGTTTTCTTTACACATTTCTCTTGCCTCGTCTCACATTTTGAGACCTTGGCCCAGCTCAGTCCGGCGCCTACAGTAAGACGGACTTTGGAGACTTGCAAGGAGCCGAAAGTTAACTTTTCCTCCCATTAAAGCCAGTGGGTAGCAGGGATCCACCTACCCGGGCGCACGGTCAAGGTCTGAGCTCCCACTGGCCGCATTCAGCACTCGCTTTGGGAGGTCGAGGGGGTCTTTTAGGCCCCTTGGAAGATGTTAGAGGCTTCCTTGCCTTTCAACTCTAAACAGACGTTTTTAACTTGGGATGCAAAGATGAGGGTCGAAAACGACGTGGAAATCACATGCGAATTCTGGTTTTGGGGGGTACAGAGAGCTCCTGATTTTCATGAAATACATTCTCAAAAGGGTCGCGAGGAAGCCTGGTGACTCTGTGTGTCTAGGGACTATCGGGAGCCATCTGGAGAACGGTAAAACTTACTGAAAATAGAAAACCCTTCGTGAAATGCACCGAATATTCCTTCCCTGACAACTTTTTTCGTTCTCTCAAGCAAAAAAGAGAAAACCTGGTTAGGACTCGAGGGATGGAGAGCAGAGAGAGGGAGACTCAGAAAACTGTTCCCAGCGGAGAAAAAAACTTGTAAAAAGCAGTGTCCTCGGTCTGTGAACTAATTGAGCTTTGTAGTGTACCTGTTTCTGCAAGAAGACATTTCTTTGTTTTTTTTTTTTTATCTTCTCTTGGTCTGTTTTTACTATTCTAGTCGTTTAACTATGGAGTAAAGGTGTGTTTCTTCTTTAAAGTTACTGTCATTTTCTTTGTGAGGGCTCTGCCCAAAGATCAGGCAGAAAAACAGTGCAGAAGGGAATGACTCTTGTGTACACAGGAAAACTTTCTGTTAAATGTGACAAGATGTGTCACTACAAAAGAAAACACTTCTATATTAGCATTTTAAGAGAACTTAAAACAAACTTACTATTTCTCTGCAGTAAAACTCCGCGTCTTGTTTCCTAAACAAACAGTAAATTCTTGAATTTGGGAAATTTTAAAAAAGGAATTCCTTTTTTAAAATATGACTTCTCTTTAAAAAAAAAAAAAAAAGATGTGCTCCTGCTGACGAATGTATATTCATTTGCCTAAAAATGAAGATAATATATAAAAAGTAAATATAAAAATACAGATTAGGTAAGGTATAATGGTCAATGTCTTGAAGTAGCCATGTCTCAAAAACAACATTTGTTAAGTTAATCTGCTAAAACTCAGGAATTTCAAAGAAATCTTAGAGTTTTAGAAACATCACTTTTTTTTTTTCAGGATTAAACCAGTAATATGAAAGATGGTGCCAAGCAATAACAGTGATTTAGAAATTATATGGTAATTCATCATTTAGGAGGCATTGTTATAATTGGTTAAACACTGCTAATTAGTTTAAGATAGTGTTTCAGGCACTAATAATATAATACCTACACATATACTAGTAAATGGCTAATATCTAATCAAGACATTGAGAGGTTAGAGTTTACTGCAAAAAGCCTGCTTTGTAATTTCCAGGCAATTTTGAAGGATCTGGCAGAAAAAGTAAATTGAGATCATTAGGACATAGATTTTAAAATCACTTGGAAGCAGTCATAATGCTTTATGTAATACTACAATTTTTATCTTTTTGTTGCAAATAATCTGTTTTCTTCAGTGCCAGTTCAGATCCTGGCAAAAATTGTTTTGAAGAAGTATCTGAACAAAATGACATTTTATAAAGTAAAGTATTCAAGAAATGACGGAGCTGGAGAAAGATATTTATGCTACCAAAAAGTGATGAACAACAATCCCCGTCAATTTAGTCAAGGTTTCCTCAGCTGCACCAGTCAGTATATATCTCTTTATCCAAATTAGGATTACATTATAGCATTTATAGAGCCTAACTTTGGTTTTTTTGCAGTCACCTTTCTACTTTTGGACGATTAAATGCTCAATTTGGAAATTGTCGTAAGCAATTAGTGATGGAAAAATTCAACATAGCCGGAATATCGTGCCAGAGTCTGGTACAGAAGCGAAATGTGCCCACAGTACTCTTGTAATTAGGCAACACCCATTGCCCTCTTCTGTTGCCTCTTGGGTGCCTACATCTTTTCTTCGCCTTACATTGCCTATTTATCGAAGGCCCTTTGTAGAATGTCTGGATTCCCTTCAGTGTCATGGATCCTAATCACTTTCAGTCTTTCCTTCTTTGCAACCTGCTATACAAGAAACCATTTAGCAAATCACTTCTTGGGGGGGGGGGGGAGAAAGAACAAGGACCCCTCCCCTCCTTGACTTTGCTGCATTAATTATAGTTAAAAGTCAGGGAAAGGAAAAGAATATTGCAAATGTATAATTTCTCAAGCCACAGACTACCAAAGAAGATAGTGTGTATAAATGTGACCTTTGACTAATACTCTCTTTAAAGTATCTTTAAGTACCATTCAGCTTATTTATGTTTTGAATCCCATGCACATTGTCAAGGGTAATCACTACATCTATCCAGTCATGTAATATAGTATTCAAGTCAACTAGTTAAACATGGGGCGATGGCCTGCTCTGGGATTTAACCATAGTGAAATCTAAACGTGGCATCACCTTCCCCTTGCTACTCTTCCCATCACCACATTATTTCTGAGGGGCTTACAGTTGTGTGGGATAAGAGCTTTGGTTCTTAACCATGGCCGTGCCAGAGAATCACTGGGGGGAACTTTAAAAAGAGATTCCGATGCTTGGGTCCTGCCCTCAGGTCTTGGGGGAGTCCTGAGCCTTGGTGTTTTTGAAAAAAGTTCTGCGACTAATTCTAATCTGTAGACAGAGTCAAAAACCAGTGGCTTAGAAAACATACTCATCAATTGGGCAAGAAAAGTTAAATAACCAAAAGGATTCATTGTGATTAATATTTGTGTGTTTAGGTCAAAAGATGTTACTCTTGCTACTGAGTACGGGGAGCTGGTATAAAAGGAGGGACTCAAGGGAATTCTGAAGGAAAAGAAGAGAATCATTTAACATTAGTGTAGAAAGGATCATTTAAAATTGGTTTAGTATAGGGGTGCCTGGGTGGCCTAGTCGGGTAAGTGTCTGCCTTCAGCTCAGGGCATGATCTCAGGGTCCTGGGATCGAGCCCCACATGGGGCTCTCTGCTCAGCGGGGAGCCTGCTTCTCCCTCTCAGTCTCCCTCTGTGGTCTCCTGCTTTCTTTCTTCTCTAAATAAAATCTTTAAAAATAAAATAAAATAAAGAAAAGAAAATGGGTATAGTAGAAATGGAATGAACTTACCCAGTTCCAGACATTTGATTTTGCATCAATGTATACACTGGGTGGCAAAGAGAAGATGAATTTTTAAAATTACCTCTTGTATGTGCAACAAGAGAGTGGGTGATTAGAGGCTATATGTTTTATTTTTGTTCTGAGTTTTTTTTTTTTTTAATTTCTTTCTCTGGTCTGAAAAACCTAGACACAAAGGAAGAAAGTCTGTTTCTAAGAAACCAGTATTATGAAAGAGAAATTCATTGAAGAGAAGAAAAGCTTTAGACTTGGAGTGTATGCCCCCAAACTGGGTGTCCCTAACTGCGCTCTTGCGGCTTGCAGTCACCTTCTTGGTATCCTTCACATCCATACTAGCATGTCCCGAACCCCCGTCCTCCGCTCCCCAGCCACACATCCTGTGTAGGCAGGGTGGTCTGCTGGGGTTAATTTCTTTTTTTTTTTTAATTTTTAATTTTTATTTATTTATTTTTTGATGTAAAGTTCAATGATTCATTAGTTGCGTATAACACCCAGTGCACCATGCAATACATGCCCTCCTTACTACCCATCACCGGTCTATCCCATTCCCCCACACTCCTCCCCTCTGAGGCCCTCAGTTTGTTTCTCAGAGTTCATAGTCTCTCATGCTTCATTCCCCCTTCTGATTACCCACCCCTTTCTTTATTGCTGGGGTTAATTTCTGAACTCCATCCTTGAAATAAATATTCGGTGTGATATACTTTGTGACCTAGGGAGGTCCGTCATATGAAAACTAAGTAATAAAAGGCTAAGCTGAGTTGTGACAATTTCTCTACTGCCTGTCATAGAGAAATACTCCATGATAAAAGTGGTTTGCTATGGTTTTTTCCTCTGGTAATTATATTAAATAACTTTTGGTAAGTAAGTAAAATCCAATTCTGCCAATACTTGCTTAGCATCTGTGGTCAAAGAACAGAGCTAGAAACAGAAGGACATACAAAGATAAGTTTATTCATTTAACTTTGTTAAATGCCTACTCTGTGCTATGCACACTGGCAGGTTCTGAGACCAGAATAGAAAGCAAAATAAAGTGTCTGCCCTGATGAAGTTTATGTTTCGGTGGATGGTGGCAGAAAAGAAATAGATTTATAATGTGATGTCATGTCATAACAGGTGTGTAAAGAAAATTCAAGCAGCGTAAGGGTACAGACAGTGGTGGAAGAAATGAAGGGCTACCCTTTTGCATAGGATGGTCGATTAAGTGACATTTGTACAGAGGCCCAAAGAACACGAGGACATGAGTAGAGGCATAAAGGACATAAAAGAGTCAATCATGCGGCTGTCTGGAGAAAGAGTGTTTCACAGGCTGAGGGCACAGCAAGTGCACAGGCCGTGGGCAAGTGGCTGCCAGGCTAATGTGAGCAACAGGGAGGATGACAGTGAGGCAGGACTACAGCAAGCAAGATGGAAAACAGTGGGAGGTTACACCTTACAGATCATGATATGGATTTTGGATTCTATTCTACGTGTGGTGGTAAGCTGTCTGACATTAAGCAGGACTGAGTTATAATAAGGCTTAGACTTCTACACAATGTAAAAGATCCCTCTGGACGCTGAGTTGAGAATAGAATTCGTGTGTGTTTGTGTGTATCCGTGCATACGCACATGCTCGAACATGTAAGTGGAGAGATACAGGGGCAAGATTGAAAACAAGGAGTCCAGTAGGCAAATGAGGATGATAAGTGAGATCAGAAGGGAGCACTGGTGCAGTTCACTGATGGACTGGTCAAAGATGGCTCCACAGTTTGTGGTAAGCCCAACTGGGTGAAGGGAGGTGATTTTACTAGATGGTAATCTAGAGAAGAGTAGTTTTGGAGGAGTATGAATGAAAAGCAAGAGTTTAGTCCTAGGTATGTCTATCAGACACACAAGTGAGGATGAACCCATGTGTTCCTGCCCTCAATGAGAGCATTCTCTAGCAAAGAACACTTACAACTATCAAAGGAAATGCATTGTTAAGTTCTGTAGGGAAGAACAAACACCATGATACAAAAATTTAGGGAGGAAAGATTAGGAGAAAAGCTTCATGGAGAATGAAACATTTACTATGAAATTTTGAGAATGAATAGGATTTTCATCTGGGAGGAAAAGTAGGGAGGAATGAAGAGAACATTAAGGAAGAGAAAATGCCAGGAGCAAAGCTGTGGAGCTATATGAGTACAGGCTGTTGGGGGGAATCACCAGATAGACCATGTGGTTGGAAAACCGGGTACAAAGAATGGAGTCTTATGGCTAAAGCAGGAGAGTAAATTGGGATCTATCATGTCCAAGTCCTTGACAGCCGTCATGGGTTTGGTGACATTGGCAAACCCTGATAGGAAGAATAATGCTCCCCTCTACCAAGATGTCCACATCCTAATCCCCAGAACCTGCGAGTATCTTATGTTCTTTGGCAATGGGGAATTAAAGTTACAGATGGAGTTAAGTTTGCTAATCAGTGGACATTAAAATAGGGAGATTATCCTGGAGGGTGTAGGGTAATCACAAGGGTCCTTTAATGAAAGAGGAGGTCAGAGTGATGCAATATGAGAAAGACTCAACCAGCCATTGCTAGCTTTGAATACAGAAAGGGGCCACAAGCCAAGGAATGGAGGCAGCCTCCCTTTGCAAAGAAGTGGGAAGACGCAAGAAAATAGATTATCCCTTAGAGAATCCAGAAAAGAATACAGCCCCTGCAGGTGTCTTGATTTTAGGTCAGGAAAACCCATTTGAGAATTCTGACCACTAGAATTTTAAGATAATAATTTTGTGTTGTTTAAGCCACTAAGTTTGTGTTACAGCAACAATAGGAATCTAATACAGAATCCAAGGAAGGTTTTTGAGTAGGTGAGTAATAATGCTTTGATATTTAAAGCTAGGGTCAGAACTTTAAGAATCCACCAATATTATAGCTCTTTAGAAACAATCTAATCTGTGGACTACTAGGATTTTCCTGTCTGAGGTTACTTATTGTGATCCATCTCTGAAATATATTTGTTGTTTATGAAGATTTCAGTTGTTTCTAGGATCCCCCAAAATTATGTATCTAAAACACTAATCAGAAACTTTTTACTTTTACAAAGCTTTTTACTTTTACAAAAGAGATTTGTTATGTTACAATGTATTTTGGTTACATTTTGGGGAAAATGAATTTTTTTTCTCACAAACTTACCTCAGTTATAAAGCTTTCTATAAGTTGTTGGCACATTTTGTTTATTTATTTTTTTAATAGTTTTTTATTATGTTATGTTAGTCTCCATACAGTACATCATTAGTTTTTGAAGTAGTGTTCCATGATTCATTGTTTGCGTATAACACCCAGTGCTCCATGCAATACGTGCTCTCCTTAAGACCCATCACCGACCTATCCCAATTCCCCACCCCCCTCCCCTCTGAAGCCCTCAGTTTGTTTCCCAGAGTCCGTAGTCTCTCATGGTTCATTCCTGCTTCTGTTTACCCCCCCTTCATTTTTCTCTTCCTTCTCCTACCGATCTCCCTGCTATTTCTTATGTTCCATAAATGAGTGAAGCCATATGATAATTGTCTTTCTCTGCTTGACTTATTTCATTTAGTATAATCTCCTGTAGTCCCGTCCATGTTGCTGCAAATGTTGGGTAATCGTTCTTTCTGATGGCTGAGTAATATTCCATTGTATATATGGACCACATCTTCTTAATCCATTCGTCTGTTGAAGGGCATCTCAGCTCCTTCCACAACTTAGCTATTGTGGACAATGCTGCTATGAACATTGGGGTGCATATGGCCCTTCTCTTCACTACGTCTGTATCTTTGAGGATAAATACCCAGTAGTGCAATTGCTGGATCCTAGGGTAGCTCTATTTTTAACTTTTTAAGGGACCTCCACACTGTTTTCCCAAGTGTATGTACCAACTTGCATTCCTACCAACAGTGTTAAGAGGGATCCCCTTTCTCCACATCCTCTCCAACATTTGTTGTTTCTTGCCTTGTCAATTTTTGCCATTTAACTGCCATTTCCTAGGTGTAAGGTGATATCTCAATGTGGTTTTGATTTGAATTTCCCTGATGGCTAACGATTTTGAACACTTTTTCATGTGTCTGTTAGCCATTTGTATGTCTTCATTGGAAAAGTGTCTGTTCATATCTTCTGCCCATTTTTTGATTTGATTATTTGTTTCTCATGTATTGAGTTTGAGAAGTTCTTTGTAGATCTTGGATACCAGTCTTTTATCTGTAGTGTCATTTGCAAATATCTTCTCCCATTCCGTGGGCTGCCTCTTAGTTTTTTTGACTGTTTCCTTGGCTGTGCAGAAGCTTTTTATCTTGATGAAGTCCCACAAGTTCATTTTTTCTTTTGTTTCTCTTGCCTTTGGAGATGTGTCATGAAAAAAGTTGCTGTGGCCGATGTCAAAGAGGTTACGCTTATGTTCTCCTCTATGATTTTGTTGGATTCCTGTCTCACATCGAGGTCTTTCATGCATTTGGAGTTTATCTTTGTGTATGGTGTGAGACACATTTTGTTTATTTAAATCATTTTTTGGCACTCATCTATGAATGAAGATGTCACATTTTATTTACCTTGGTTCATTTTTTTTTCCCAGTCTCTAGTAGAGTTTCATATTCAGTTGAGTTCCTAGGTAAATAATATATACATTTATATTAAAATTACCGTAATTACTCAAGTAAAATACTGAACAGAATGGTTTTTAATATTACGTATGTTTCTCACTGTTCCTCATGCTGTGACTTATTCTCTAGGACACACAACTGTGGAAAAAATGGTACTTTTGAGTTGTAGTCATATCCTCTCCTTTTATTTTAAATTAACCGGCGTTATAAATTAAAATTCATGGGTTATATAAATTATTTAATTGGTGACTATTTTTGTAAATAAACTAATTTAAATAAATTTATTTCATGCATTTGCCTTGTTCTGTAGCAGAATCCAGCAGATTGGGTCACTAGAAGGTCTGTCTGTATTCTGACGTACATGTGAAGGAATATCCATTCATCTAATTCTTCTGTATCACTCATCTGATTGTTACAGCAGACTGAAGTGGACTTTGAAACCTTATCCAATGTCCAGTTTGCTAGTTGTAATCTACCTATATTGCAGTAGCATATATTGATGATGCATCTCATTAGAGAAAATTAAATCCTAAACTTAAATCTTAAGTCTTGTAAGTTTAATCCAATTTTTCTGTAATAAATTAATTTATATAATTGTTTTCATCAGAACTTTATTTTAAAATAGTTCTAAAGAATAGAAAACCAGAAAATAGTATTGATTAGTGAATGCTAAATCCTCAATTCTGATGATTATAATTACTTTCTGTTTTCTGTATTTCAAGGATAAAAATGGCAACAAAATTCATCTTTATCTCTCTAAAACCTGCTTCTATTCTGGAACCTTTTGTTTCTTTCAATGGTACTATTATTCTCTGCTATTAATACTCGTAAAAAATTTCACTGCCAGTGTCCTGTTAAGACCATTATCATTTGCTTTGATTATTTCAATATCTCTTTGCTGATTTCCTTATATATAGTCCATTTCATTCTGCAAACCAAGGGCTCTCAAAGTGTGGTCAGTGGACCAGTAGCATCAGTATCATCTGTGATTTTGCTAGAAATTCACATTCTCAAGTCTCATCATAGGTGCACTGAATCAGAAACACCACTCCAGTTTCTGACTTAGTAGTTCTGTGTTGAAGTTCAAGAGTTTGTACAGTAAAAAAGTATATTAATAGGTGGGGAAAATGAAATGATATAAAGCAAACAGTCCAAAAGAAGGCAAGGAAAAAGAGAAAAAGAAATGTAGACAGATGGATTACCAACAACAACAAAAAAATAATAAGATAGTACATTTAAACCCCAATTTATAAGTAATTATATTAAATATAAGAGGGCTAATTTCCATTTAAAAGACAGAGTTTGTGGACTGGAAAAAAAGCCAAACAAACTGAAATATATGCTGTTTTTAAGAATCACACATAAAATATAAGGACACAGAACAGTTGAAAGTTAAAAGATGGGGAAATACGCATATAAACATCAATCAAAAAGAAAGAAAGAAAAGACAAAAGAAAAGCTGAAATATCTGCATTATATACAGTAGACTTTGAGGCAAAAAATTTGTTACTAGATAAAAAGGGACATTTTCTAATTATAAAAAATTTAATTCAACATATAAATTAACAATTAAATATTGGGGTATAACTAAAAATATAGCCTCAGAATACGTAAAAAAAAAATAAAACAACTCAAAGAAGAAATACACAGGTCTATCATGATAGAGATTTTAACACACCTCCGTTTGTGACTAATAAACAGTCAGACAAAAATAGTATCAATACATATATAATAGATTGAAATAACATGTTTAACAACAGACACAGCTGACATATAGAATAGTGTATCCAGTTGTAGCAAGGTGCTCATTATTTTAAGTGCTCCTATAACATTTACAAAAACTGATCATACCCTGGGCCATAAAGTAAGCCTCAACAAATTTTAAAGGAGTGAAATAATAAAGATTATATCCTCAGTGAAATTAAAGTAGAAATTGTTAAGTTTTACTGAAAGACATAGAAAATGTGGGAAGTTCATCAGGGAAAGAATGAAATTATGAATAAATGGTGCTTGAACAATTAGCTCTACACAAAAAGAAAATTTGACACATTCTTCACACTCATAAGAACCAGTTCCAAATGGAAGAAAAACTAAATATGAAAAGAAAACTATAAAACTTTCAGGAGGTGGCATGGGAAAATATCTTTATGACATACGTTTAAGAAATATTTTCTGAAATGAGGCTAAAAGAACAAATCATTAGAGGAAAAGATTGCTACATTTGAAGACATTAAAATAATTTCTATATGACTAAAATTATTATAAACAAAGTGGAAGTATAAACCAAACTCTAGTGGAAAATAACAGCCAAACAAGTAATAAACAATAAACAAAAATGAAAATCATTAAGACAATGGTATATGACATAATGGGAAAATGAGCAAAGGATATGTACAAGTGATTCATGAAGAAAACTCAAATGATTAATAAATGTGAAAAGATGCTCAATTCCACTAATCTCAGGGAAATTCAAATGACAACAATAATGGAACACCATTTCACACCTATCAGTTTGGCAAAACTTAATATGGCCCAAGTGTTGGTGAGGATTCAAGAAAATGCTAAGTTTTACCCATTGCTAGAAAATTGGTTCAACCACTTTAGGAAAATAATCAGACGTATTAAGTGTAACTGAAGCTGTGCACACCTGACAACCCAACAGTTTCACTTCAAGGTATATTCTCTAAAAAAAAACTCTAACACATGTCCAGGGAAATATATATGTATATGAGGAATTTCATTGCAGAATTGTGTGTGGTAGTGAAAAGTAGAAACAGCCTAATTGAATTAATTAGGATATTGGATGGGATACTTTAACAGGAACCTAATCACAGTGATCTAAACAAAGCAGGTACTAGTGTTTTTTGTTTGTTTGTTTGTTTGTTTGTTGTTTGTTTTTTCTCTTGTAAATGTCTGAGCCTGTAGGCATGGGGCTGTGCCAGTCTGATGTGGAAGGTTACCTGAAGACCCAGGTTCCTGCCGTCTTGTGGCTCTACCATCCCTTAACATGTTTTTCACCAACTTGATCATGTCTACCTTTCAGGCAGTAGGACAGAGGAAAAGAGAATATAGAGCGCTGGCAACTTTCTTTTTAAAAAAAAATTGCATGTAATTCACTAAAATGATATTTGTCCTTTTAATAGGTATTATTTTTAGTATAGTCAAAAAATTGTGCAGTCATCGTCACTGTCTAATTTCAGAATATATTCATCACTCCCCAAAGGAATTCCATACACAGTAGTATTCATTCCCCATTCTCCAAACTTGGTCATGGTTTGTAATCCTTTTTATATGTTCCTAATTTGGTTTGCTGACATTTTGTTGAGGATTTTTGCATCTATGGTTATCAGGTATATTGGTCTGTAGTTTTCTTGTGATATCTTTGTCTGATTTTGGTATCATGGTAATAGAATTAGTTGGAAAGTGTTCCCTCTTCTATTGTTTGGATGAGTTTGTGATTATACACCATGATCAAGCAGAATTTATTCCAGGAATGCAATGTTGGTTCAGTGTGCTAGAATCAATCAATGTAATACACCATATTAATAAAATAAAGGACAAAAATCACATGATTATCTCGGTATATGCAGAAAAAAACATTTCACAAAATCCTCTTATGACTAAAAAAAATCAATAAACTAGGAATAACAGAGAACTTCCTCAACCTGATAAAAGCAACTATGAATAGTTAATATACTTAATGGTGAAGGACTGAAAACTTTCCCCCTAAGAAATGTTGGAGCTTCTACCCAGGACAGTTAGGCAAGAGATAAAAAGACAGCTGTGTTGGAAAGGAAGAAATAAAACCACCTCTATTTACAAATCACTTGATCTTGCATAAAGAAACTCCTAAAGAATCTACCAAAAACAAAACAAACAAAAAACCCACCTATTAGACATAATAAATTCAGCAAGGTTACAGAATACAAGGTCAATATACAAAAATCAATTGCATTTTTATATACTAACAATGAACAATCTAAAAATGAAATTAAAAGCAATTCTATTTACACTAGTATCAAAATAATAAAATACTTAGGAATGTATCTCATAAAAGAGTATTTTTAATGAAAGAGTAAAAGACTTGTACCCCCTGAAAACTACAAAACACTATCAAGAAAAATTAAAAAAGGGGCGCCTGGGTGGCACAGTGGTTAAGCATCTGCCTTCGGCTCAGGGCGTGATCCTGGCGTTATGGGATCGAGCCCCACATCAGGCTCCTCCGCTGGGAGCCTGCTTCTTCCTCTCCCACTCCCCCTGCTTGTGTTCCCTCTCTCACTGGCTGTCTCTATCTCTGTCAAATGAATAAATAAAATCTTTAAAAAAAAAAAAAGAAAGAAAAATTAAAGAAGACCTAAATAAATGAAAAGATGTTCCTTTGTTTGTGGATTGGAAGACTTAATATTGTAAAGAAGGCACACTTCCCAAATTGGTCTTCAGATCCATTATAACCCCTATCAGTTGGATTTTTTTTGCAGAAATTGACAAACCAATCCTAAAATTCATATGGAAATTTAAGGGACTCAGGATAGCCAAAATGATCTTGAAAAAAGAGAACAATGGTGGAAGACTCACACTTTACAATTTTAAAACTTACTGGAAAGCTGCAGTCATCAAGACCGTGTGGTACAAGACATACCAATCTATGAAATAGAATTGAGAGTCCAGAGTAAATGAGCACATTTATGGGTAATTGATTTTTGGCAGTTCTGTCAAGAGCATTCAACAAGGAAAGAACAGTCTTTTCTTTTTTTCTTTTTAAAATTATGTTCAGTTAGCCACTGTATGGTACATCATTAGTTTTTGATACAGTGTCAGTGATTCATTAGTTACATATAGCACCCAGTGCTCATCACAGGATGTGCCCTCCTTAATACCCATCACCCTGTTACCCCCTCCCCCCACCCAAGAACAGTCTTTTCAACCAATGGTGCTGGAACAACTGTATGCATGCAAAAGAATGAAGTTGGGCTCCTACCTCACACCATATACAAAAACTAACTTAAAGTGGGTCATAAACCTAAATGTAAGAGCTTAAACTATACAGCTCTTAGAGGAAAACATAAGTGTAAATCTTTATGACTTTGATTTAGGCATAGTTTCTTCAATATGACTTGAAAGGCACAAGCAACCAAAGGAAAACTTGATGATAGGACTTAAACACAATTAAAAACTTGTGTTTCAGAAGACACCATCAAAAAAGTGACAAGACAGCCACAGAATGAGGAAAAACATTTGCAAATAATACATCTGATAAAGATTGAATATCCAGAATAAATAAAGACATTTTACAACTCAACAACAATTAAAAAGACAGATAAGCCAACTGAAAGATAGGCAAAAGATGAGAATAAGTATTTTTCCAAAGAAGGTACACAAATAGCCAATAAGCACATAAAAATGTGTTCAAATGTGTACAAGATGTCTTCCTGGGGTGATGAAAACATACTAAAACCTTTTGAGGCAGTGACTGCAACTTCTGTGAATCTACCAAAAACCATTGAATTGTACATTCTATTTTTTAATATTTTTTAATTGTAAAATTTAATTTTTAAAGGTTTTATTTATTTATTTGAGAGAGAGAAAGAGAGCATGATTGGGGGGGGGGCAGAGGGAGAAGAAGAAGCAGACTCCCTGCTGAGCCCAACTCAGGGCTCAATCCCAGGACCCAGGGATCATGACCTGAGCCGAAGGCAGACGCTTAACCAACTGAGCCATCCAGGTGCCCCTGAATTGTACATTTTAAATGGGTGAATGAAATGGTATGTGAATTATATTTCAATAAAGCTGTTATCAGAAAAAAATGCTGAAAAGAGATTTGCTTTGCAAATTTTGGCATTTCAAGTAACTCATAAAGAGGTGTCTAATTCAGTAAATGGTGTTAAAACTTCCCTACTATTTGGAAAAATATTTATTTTAAAATATTAATTTTCCAAATAAAATTTATTTGGAAAACACTCAAATTATTTGGAAAAAGTTTGGTAAAAATAAGATACAGATTTAATTAAAATAAAATTACAATTTTTATGTATAAAAATAAACTCGGAAAGTAATAGATAAAATATAGGTAATATTTACATAATTTTTAGGGGTGTACACACCTTTCTAAACATGACACCAGGGCAGAAATCATAAAGGAAAGCACTGATTTGTTTAATGACATAATAAGAAAAGCTTATATATGTTTAAAAGAAATATTAAAATTTAAAGAAAAATGACAAACTGGGGAGAATATTTGCACTGTGGTAGAGAAATGATTGAAAACCCAACATACGAGGAGCTCTTAGCAATAAATGATCATCTCTTCAGTAGTACACTAGGCTGGAAGATTAATTTTATGTGCCAACTTGACTGGGCTAACAAATGCCCAGAGAACTAGTAAAATATGATTTCTAGGTGCATCTACGAGGGTGTTTCTGGAAGAGATGAGCGTTTGAATCAGTAGTCTCAGTAGAGAAGTTCCATCCTCACCAATGCCAGTGGACATCATCTGAACTGTCGAGGGCTTAAATAGAACAAAAAAGCAGAGAAAGGGCAAATTTGCTCTCTGCTTGAGCTGGAACACGGCATTGGTGTCCCTCCGACTGGGGGCCTTTAGACTTGAACTGAATTACACCACCCGCCTTCCCTGGGTCTCCATCTGTGAGCAGCAGACTGCTTCCTTTATTATATGAGCCTCCCTTATTATATGAGCCAATTCCTCATAGTAAATCTCTTATATGTCTACACATATACTCTTGGTTCTGTATTTCTGGAGAACCCTGACTAATACACAAGGCCAGCGTGTGAACAGGCAGTTCAGTGAAGAATTACAACTAAGCAAACACATGGAAAATGTGTGTAATCTCACTAATATTCCAAGAAACTCCAATTGTAAATGTTTCCAGATCAAGTCTATGAAAACAGATAACTAATCCTATTTTATTTTATTAAAAATTTTTTTATTTTATTTAAATTCAATTAATTAACATAGTAGATTATTAGTTTCAGAGGTAGAGTTCAGTGATTTCATCAGTTGATGTAACACCAGTGCTCATTACATCACGTGTCCTGCTTAATAAGCCCATCACCCAATTACCCCTTCCCCACACTCTCCTCGCCTTTAATCCTATTTTAAAGTACGCAGAGCACACGAGAAACAAGGAAAACTTCTGAAAAGTTTTTATAATTTTAGGAGTACATTGAAACAAACACCTATGATAGCATACATGTTCAGATGAAAATTATGGGACAACTTCACTTAAGAATATTTACACAATGGGGCACCTGGGTGGCACAGCGGTTAAGCGTCTGCCTTCGGCTCAGGGCGTGATCCTGGCATTATGGGATCGAGCCCCACATCAGGCTCCTCTGCTATGAGCCTGCTTCTTCCTCTCCCACTCCCCCTGCTTGTGTTCCCTCTCTCACTGGCTGTCTCTATCTCTGTCAAATAAATAAATAAAATCTTAAAAAAAAAAAAAAGAATATTTACACAAAATCCTAAGTGAGAAAACAATGGTAATTGCAATGATGGAAGCCCCAGAGGTTTAAATTTTTATTTTTGCTTATTTATATTTTCTAAAGTGTTTTTTTGAACAGTGTCACATACCTTATTTTGTAAGCCTAAGACAACACAAAAGTGATGCGGTCTTGTTTCAGTGATTATAGATAATGGGTCTGTCATTGATGTGGGTCTAATTGCATCAATTTTCACAGACCGAGTTGATACAAATTACATATGTCTATATAGCAAACATACCACAAATTAAGTCAAAAGAGACTAAACGGGGGAAATTGGCAATAAAGATGAGCTTTTTTGCTGTGTAAAGGCTCTTAAACATCCCTAAGAAAATGACCAAAATGGGCAGAGGTCATGGATAGTCAATTTGCAGAAAAGAAATACAAATAGCTTTTAAAATGCAGAAAAAAATATTACCTCTATTTAAAAATGCAAATTAGGGGCGCCTGGGTGGCTCAGTTGGTTAAGCGTCTGCTTTCAGCTCAGGTCATGACCTCAGGGTCTTGGGATGGAGCCCCGAGTTGGGCTCCTTGCTCAGCGGGCAGTCTACTTCTCCCTCTCCTTCTGCCCCTCCCACCCCCTCATGCTCTCTCTCGTGTGTGTGCTCTCTCTCTCTCAAATAAATAAAAATCTTTTTAAAAAATGCAAATTAAAACAAGAAGTCCCATATTTCACCTATCAGAAAGTTTATACCAGATTACTTTTTATTTTTTTTAAGGATATGAGGATAGGCACCCTTCGTAAACTGCTAGCAGGAGTGCAGTTGGTACAATCTCTTTGGAACACAACAGTCCTAAGTTTTGAATGTATACACACTTTTATTTTTCCTGTTCTCACATATGTATGTGTAGATGCTTGTAAAAGGAAGTTTGTTGCTCCTTTGGAATTGCAAAAGGCTGGAAACCCCTTTAATGTTTTTCAGTAGAGGACAAATTAATAATTCTTGCACATCCATGTAGTAGAATTGAAAAAACAATGAGATAGACCTCTCTATGCGGATATGAGAGCATCAAGATATATTGTTAAATGAAAGAAAAAGATTAAGACAGAAAAGAGTATATTCACATTCATGTTAAAATAAAATGTAGGAAACATCTAGAAGAATGTACAACTGTTAAGCATGTTTGCCTGGGGGTTTTGCCTTGTGTATCTATCATGCTTTATTTAATTAATTTTTTAAAAGATTTTATTTATTAGAGAGAGAGTGAGAGAGTACGCACGAGCAGAGGGGAGGGGCCAAGGGGAGGGAGAAGCAGATTCCTCGCTGAGCAGGGAACCGGGGGGGGGGGGGGGGGGGGGGGGGCAGCTCGATCCCAGGACCCTGAGATCATGACTTGAGCTGAAGGCAGACTCTTAACCAACTGAGCCACCCAGGTGCCCCTACTTTATTTTTTAATGAAAATAGTAGTATGACCTTGGAAGTTACTTAGCCTCTCTGCCTCAGTTTTTTTTCATCTATAAAATGAACTGTAATAGTATCTATCTCATTGGGTTATCAGGATTAAATGAGTTAGTATGTGTGAAACACCTAGAATAATGGCCTCAAGCATGGTAAGCCTTTGATGAGTATTTGCTATTGTTATTATGAACATAGTTTAAAAAAAATCAAATAGTGCTATAACTTTATTGGGAGGGGGTAGTTCTTTATAGAGATTCCTCTGTCTCAATCCCTTTTGCAACCCAGAGACAATATTTTATTGTCAATGTAAATATTTTTAGTTTATTTTTTCTCTGATATTAATCTCCATGTTTCCAAATAGTAGGCTTTCTGATGTGTATATTTTAGATACTCTTGACCACACATAATAGAATATGAGGATTTAGCTTTCTTACACCATCCCATTCCACCCCATTTTTCTGCCCTTCATCCTTTAAATATGGTTCTATCCTAATTTTTGGCTAAACTAATATTGAGCATTAACTTATTTTAACTATGTAAATGAGTGTTCATCTCTATAAATGCTTATTTTCCTTGAGCTGATAGTCATCCCCTTTTCATATATTCTTACTTTACTATGCACCTTTCTCTTCCTTTTCCAAAAATTTCCCACAGAATCATCAAACTACTTTTACACTATTTTTCATATGGTTATTCATAACAGGTAACCATTTAGCTCCACTTTTTTTCTTTTTAAAGAAATCTCCTGGGATGCCCTTTCTGGATTCCTTCAGCCTACTACTGCCCTGAAATCAACTGGTTACACCTTAGACCTGCTGTGTCTTCCCCATGTTGAGTACTCTGTTTCCTTGAAAGTGCCTTACTATTTCTTGGTTTACACCTTTGTTTCAGTGGAGTACATCCTCAAGTAGCTTCCTGAGAAAGGATGCATGGGAAATACAACTTTAAGATTTTATGTTTTGATCAGAGTTCTGTTTCTGAGAATTTAACACAGTCTCATCCCTTAAATTGAAATGCAGTTTCGTTAGGCAGTGTCCATAAATCAGTGTAGGTCTGTACCTTCAACATCATTCCTTACAAGAGAAACAGTCAGAAGTTCTGCTCAAGGTGATGCTCACTGAGCTCAGATTTTTTCCATCCACCCGAACTGGTCAAGCACACACTAGCACACCGCAGAGGACTCCTGGGGGTATGTTTATTCCAGTATTAGAAAAACAGGCCTAGATTAACAACTATTTATTAGGACATGTTGGGAAAGGTGATAGTATAAAAAGAGAAGGCGCGCTGGGAGTGTGAGCCATTTGCTTATGAGACTTATTTCCCAGCATGACCTGCTTCAACCCTGTAAATGACACTCATGTTTTAGTGGGTCAGAAAGCCCTGTGTACAACGGGTAGCGTGGTAACTTGATGTTCCATGTTTAAACATTCTGACCCTACTGGCACTCAGTAGCAAATCAGTGGTTTCTTAGAAGGAGTATATTTGTCAAAGAAAGCATGGGTCTGCTCTATGTTATCAGGGCTCTCGGTGGGCTACATATATCCCCCCAATCTGGCACAGACCTCACATGCTGTTGGAGGCACTGGACCAAAGAGGTGAATTGAGAGGGTTCCTGCTCTGGCTGCCACTGAAAGCTGGTGGCATTATGGGTTACTCAGTAAAGGGGTCAGAGTAGTGATCTCAAAGTGAGTATATGTTTCTGCCAAAATATAAGGAAGTCCACCAAGCTTTGTGACTCTTTCTTATTTTTAAGGAGTGAAAGATGCAACAATCTGTCTTTCACTTTGGAAGGGATATTCAGAAATTCCCTAGACCACTAGACTCCCGGAAGCATCGCTGAGGTGGCAGCCCTCCCCGCCACGAGTTTCCCACTCACTGGCACACCTGTGCTTTACCAAAGAATCTAGGGCACTTTGTACTCCCTGCTTCCAGGTGCAGTAATCAGCGTGATATCATCAATGTACACTGTAATGTTCTGTGGGAGAGAGGGGGGTCAAGGTCCCTACAGAGTAGAGCATAACAGCCAGAGAGAGTTGAGGTAGTGCTGAGTGAGACAGTCCTGAGGAAGACTGGAAAGTCTGCACTCTCTCGGCCAGGTAAAAACAGCTGTCTCTGATGCTCTTTGTCCACAAGGATGGAGAGAATAGCATTTGCCAGATCAGTTGCCATAGAACAGGTTCCGGAGGTAAGTTGATTTGCTCCAATAAATAGACTACATCTGAAACAGCCACCACTGATTCATTTAACAATACAGCCATTCTCCAAGACTTGTCTGCCCTCTTCGGGAGCCAAATAGGCAAGTTAAATAGGGACAAGATAGGAATCCTACTCCTGTAATCTCTGTGACTTCCTGGGGTGGCAGTACTAGTTTATTCGTTTACTACTTGGGGAAAGAATAGGTAGTTTCAGACCCATCCCCCAAGATAGCTCCTGGCTGTGAGTAAGGGGGTCAAGGGAGGAATTGAGTATTAATGTTCAGTTTGTCTACTGCACCTGTACCTTCAGCATCTGAAGGAACAACCACATGGACTCTCAGGGCCCATCGTGATACCAACTTGGGCCAAAACTCCATTTTCTCCTGATGCTATGAGCCCCCATTGTGAGCACAGTCATACTTAGGGTCCTCAGGGATAAAGGTTAGCATAGAACCAGTGTCCGAAAATACTCTAAATGTCTGCCCTGTCTAGACAAGCCGAAAACCAGACTGTTAACTATAGAGGACAAATGATGGTGGCCAGAGGGGAGGTGAGTATGGGTTGGTGAAATAGGTGAAGGAAAGTAACAGTACGAGTAATGTATAGAACTGTTGAATCACCATATTGTACACCTGAAACTAATATAACATTGTATGTTAGCTACATTGGAATTAGAATCAAAAATAAATAAATAAATGTCTGCCCTTCCCCCCTGCACAACGGCTGTGGTAAATGTCTGCATGTTCTCTGGGGAAAGGTTAGAATTTTCAGTAGGTGCTCCTTCAGGTGCTACCAAGGGGTCTGTCCCCAAGGATGACCAGCCTCCCCTTTGTTCAAGGAGGTTTTGGCCTGGGGTTTGGATGAGGAGCCCTCTCGTATGTCACAGTGGCTCACTGGACTACATGTCACCAACCCTCAGGGTTTTTCAGGTATGTAGTTCAAGGAGAACCTTAAAGGGTGTTCATCTTTTTAGTCCTAGGAGTCCTATGATCTGTGAGCCACTGTCAAAGATCCCTGTGGATTAAATTATTTGTATTATGCTCGCAAATTCTGTGGGCCAGAAATTGAGACAGGGCACAAAGGGGACACCTTATCTCTGCTCCATGGTGTCTGATCCCAGTGGAATAGTCAAGGGCTGGAGGCTAGAATCATCTGAAGGCTCACTTACTCACCTATCAGGTAGTTGATGCCGGCTATTGGCTGACGGGGGGGGGGGGGGCGGTCTTGGTTCCTCTCCACGTGGGCCTTTCTGTGTGATCTCTCTGCATGGGGTAGTTTTGACTTCCTCATGGGATAATGTCCGGATTCCAAGGGCAGGCAGTTCCAAGAGAGAGTTGCAGGCAGAAGCTATGTCACCTTTCCTGATTTAGGCTTGGAAGTCACACAGGACCACAGGCTCATTCATGTTCTAGGGAAGGAAAGAAAAAGCTGCACCCCTGAATAGAAAAGTGTCAATGTCACATTGCAAATGCTTGTGAAATGGGATAAACATTGGTGCATCCATCTTTGGAAAACACATTCAGCCACAAGTAGGAAACATCAAGTTTTTATCACCATCATCTATCAATCCTGGTCCTCGGGCACTTAGCATGGACAGGGCTTGTTGGTCTCCTTCATGCAGAAATGATGGTTGTAATATTTCATTAAATATACATACACACATTGAAATTTGTGTACAATATACAATACAGCACACAAATAATGCCATCAGTGAGGCGTATCTGAATGCATGCATGAACGCTTAAGAAACTTTTATTTCAGTGTTCTGTTTGGTCATGAGGATTGGTCATCTCCTCAAAGATTTTAAATTAAGATCATACACCATGGAATTAATTTTTACATTTTCTGCCATGCTTGTTATAAGTAATAACTGTCAAGCTTTTTCCGGATAAATCTTGTTTTGGTTTGACTTTTTCCATTTAGATTCAATCTGTATTTTTAGTAAAGACACTGTATTTTTATTTTCTAACTCTAACACTGAATGAACTATTTTCTCTTGAAAGTGGAATGTCATTTGAAACTTCTCTCAGTTTTAATACAATCACCAACCTGAACAGTCTGCTTGAATCCAGAAGTTAAATGAATATTACTAAATTACAGAATGCAGATAGTATCAACACATGACAATAAATTCTAACTAAAAAGAGCATTGGTGGGTGGGTGGAAATGCTATGCAGAAGGTAGTGTGCAATTTTTCATTGAAGCATTTAAAGGAGAGAAGAACAGTTCTTCAGTGAGTAGTAGCAGTTCAGATAATGGGGCATTTTTCAACACCATCCTATCCTCCATGCCCCCTATCCTCCAAGCACATTAGATGACTCAGTCTTTCTGGAACATTTATACACAAAGTCATTGCACATTCCATTTCTTCTTCTTGGAATGTCAGCTTCCCAAGCCATTCTCTGAGAAGCAAACTCCTGTTCAAACATAAAGACACAAATCAAAATCATCTCTTCTGTGAAACCTCTCTCATACCCGCAAAGCCAAAGTCTTCACTTGCTCTTCTGTAATCACAAAGCACTTTGTGAATAAGCTACTACTACGACATTGCGTGCTCCTGGGAAGGGAGGGAAGAGACAAGTAAGGGGTGAGTAATATCTAATCTTTGTACTCCATCCAGTACTCAGCAATCAAGAATGGTTCGTTGCATTATCAGTTCCAATAATTACGTTTTAAAAAGTTGTCATCCCCAGGGGAAGGAGAGCTGCTGAAAATACAGATTCCTGGTCTTACTCACTCAGACCCTCAGGGTCTTTTTGATGAGCGACCCAAGTGGTCCGTGGAGCAGACTGACGAGCACTGGGCACCACACTGTAACTGCCCAGCCTAGTCTGTCTGAAGAGCTTATTTTAGCTTCTCCTGTTCTTACTTAGCCTTGCTTTTTATGTTTTCTAAGCCATTTGTTTGACCTTCAGGTTCTTCCACAAAATTATTTTCATTTAGCTTGCAGATTCGGATACACATTCTGGAACCACCTGCCCTAGAATTTAATTTTTTTTTTTTAGCTGACATATAATTTCGTATGTGTTTGTTAAATTAACCTACATTCATAAGCTGTGTGTGTACACAATTAATGAAGTTGAGGCATATGAAACATTATGGAGTTTATAAATGGCTCAGCTACAGTTTTTATTCCATAGTGTTTTCCTAATTATATGCTTATATTGTCAAAAAATGTCGTTAAAGTTACAAGTCATAGCTGACACAAGTATCTTACAGGATTTCAGAAAATGGGGGATTATAGTATAAAATATAATTAGACCTATGTTCCAATAGATAATGTTTTAATAATTTATTTTCTGGTTTTTAAATTTTTCTTTAAGTAATCTCTCCACCCAATGTGGGGCTCAAACTTAACCACCCCAGGATCAAGAGTCGCATGCTCTACTGACTGAACCAGCCAGGCACCCCAAGAATTCATTTTTTAACCAAGTTTACTTTGGAAATTACTTAATCAGCTAAACCTATTCTAGTATTATGTCTTTCAATACTCTCGTCCCTAACCAAATGAAGTCAATAAAGAAACTGGAGGGAAAACCAGTTTCTCCATTTCCGTTTCTTAGATAATGCCTAACATAGAACTCACTCCCCATATTTAAATGGAACACGTGTTTTGTGCAGTTGTTTTTTAAATGACTCAGTAAAGGAAGAAAGTGAATTCTGCCTACTCTGCCCACATGATTGAAATGCAATCCTCAAGGCACAAAAGAACACACTCAAGAGGGTACTATTAAAATACAAATCCATTGTGATAGGCTGAAAAGAATGCTATTATAAATCTTGATAAACCCTAAAATAAGCTAATGGAAATATAAGTCATAATAAGTACATAATCAAATATTCCCCGTCAAATGATGATAGTGTCTTCCCTTAAAAAACTCACTGAAGTCTTAGCCCACTCGATTCTGTCAACTTGGTTTGTGAATGCAAAAGTCAAAAAAATTTTTTCTACCAGGTAAGTATTAACAAACATTTTTTTTTTAAATCACCTTCCTCATTTTCTCTTGACTTTTTAAAGAAAGTGATTTCATGCAAGTTTAGGCAGCAAGTGACACAGACAATAGCGAAGGTTGTTTGGGTGATAATGATGTTAGAAATTGGGAAACGCTGCCTCTCCAAGTGAAAAACAAAAAAAAGGTCAGAATTGTGTGAAGAAGGTTCTCCAAGGGAACGCTCGTTGTCCTCTATGACCAAAGACATCGTGTCTCTAAATTTACGTAAGTGAAATTACATCCATGGCACCAAAAACCAACCCTGGAGCCAAAGTGAGACAGGAGGGCACAAGCGAAGACTTAGAGCGCACTTCTGTGAGAGAGCAGCAGGAAAGCAAAGCGGGGCCACAGACTGCCCCCCCCCATCCGGTCACAGATTGTCCCCCCCATCCGTCTGGGAGGGCTACAGCAACGCCATTCCCAAAGGATCATTACCCTGGTGCTCCAAGAGGGGGGTGCAGAAGTCAGGGAGCTTCAAAGAGAGAAAACTGGGAAGCCCTAAAGATAGAGACGTGGGGCAGTGTGGTGCAGTGGTTAAGAACACGCTGCAGTCTGAATCCCAACTTTTTCGTTTGCCATCATAACCGAGGGAAAGTTGTCTTAAACCTCTGCCCCTCGATTTCCTCGTCCGTAAAACAGAGGTGATTATACCATTTGCTGATTTGGATTAAATGAGATTTGAATTCATGAGATGCTTCACATATAATCAATGAATGTTAGCCACGATGACAATAGTGGAGCTGCTGATACGGGGTGTATGATCGGCTGTGCCCCTCCCCCAAAGGTGAGCTATTCATGGTGGAGCTGGGGTAGCGCCTGGAAACCCATCAGGTTTGAACAGCCTAGAGAGGAAAGGAGTCTCTGACTGAATTTCTGAATTTTTTTTTCCTAGAACACTGCTTTGGATTGGTATTTATTACTTATTTTAAAATTCTTAACAATCTACACTGATCTTCCGGAGTTGAGAAGGAATCTCCGGAGAATCCAAGTAGGGCTTCACAGAAATTTTAAAGACAATGTAATTGGAGAATCAAGATACAAGGAAAGGAACAACAGTGATTTTTAAGAAAGTGTAAGGTTTAGCCTTTAAAAATTTTTCCTTTTAAGGTGATGTGAGCTTTAAAAGTTACTAGAGTATTATAAGCTCATAATTTAATCTATGATACTCTTGGAAAGAAGGCAGTCCACGAAAAAAATACTTGAATTTTGATCACAGGCTATTTTTCCTAATGTAAAAAAGACTTTGCTTCTAAAAATCCATCCACACTACAGTGAAAGTTTTTGTCTGACCTTTTCAGAAACACGTGGAGTGATTCTCCTGGTTAAATCATAGAGTTGTCATTTGGTGTAGATATTTCCTTTAAAACCATTTCCCCCCGGAAAAAAAAAACGAAATAGCAAAGAATTCCAACTGAGTTAACTTGCAAAATTTAAAAATCTGCCTTAGTTGCATTTGGTCGCTAGTTGTTATTCCCTAAAATGTTTAGTGTACCTCTTGTGTCGAGTATCGCCATTGCAAAAAAGGCTCTGACGGATTTTTAAGGTTTCACACATCCTTCGAAGAACACAATCAAGTGGTACCTACTCTCACTTTATAAACCTAATTGACCACGGTATAGAAAGAAAAAAATGTTCTAATAGAAGGAAAGGAAATGTCCAGCACATTATAGGACATAACAATAGAAAAAGTCAGAGGCCCCTTATGCAACGTATAGGTCCCCAAGAAAGGTCCTTTTTGCTGCTGGAATGGTGGCTTGGTCAGGCTGCCCAGCCACTTGCCCAATGGGCAGGATCTTTTCTGGGGAAAATATTGCAACAGTGTGTGTAGTCCTGCCTTCTGCTGGGTCCTTTCTTGGTGTATCGCCAAGAAGAGAATCATAGAAATGTAGAGCTAGAAGTTATTTTGGAGAGTTTACAGATGAGAAAAAATGAAATCCAGAAAAAGGAAGTAATTTACTCAAGTCCAAACACCCCAAAAATGGTAGGACTGGAGCCATATCTAATGGCCTCTATTGCTTCTAAACCCACCTGCTGCGTTGGAAGATCTCAGAATTCAGAAATTCACAGAAATTTTTAGCTTTATATATGTTATACTGTTATTAATAGAACATTAACTATACATGCAGAGGGTAAACATGCAGTGATCCAATCACTGAAATAAGATTTGCATAAGATGTAAATTTGTTACATACAATAGAAAACAACCAAATTTACTAAAATTTAAAATATTTCTGTTAATTTAAGAGAAATGTTTAACTACTGTGAAAATAGCTTCATCATCTTGAATAAAAAATGTATATGTAAGTGTGTTATTATTAATTCTACCAACATTTTTGAAATTTCACTATTACCAGGCATAGTCCCAAGTGTGAAGATACAGGAAAAAAAAAAGAGAGAGAGAGAGAGAGAGAGAGAGAAAAGAGCCCTGTTCCAACTTGCCAGTGAATTGAGGAGGCTGATATAAAACAGACCAATCAGTGTGATACTGGGATGAGAGCTGTGGCCGCGCGGGCAGTGATGCCTGTGGCAGGACAACTGAAGGGGGGCTTAACTGGGGTAAGAAAGACAAGATTCCCCCAGGCAGATGCACCGGAGCTGCATCTTGAAAGAAGGGAACTAAAAGAAAATGGGCATTAAAAGAAGAGAGAGCAGTATGCACCAGCCAGTGGGAGTGACAGCACGTGGCAGATCTGAGGACTGTGTGCTGCTGCTTTTTTTTTGTTTTTGAAGATTTTATGTATTTATTTATCAGAAAGAGCACAAGCAGAGGGAGTGGCAGGTGGAGGGACAAGCAGACTCCCCGATGACCTGGGAGCCCCATGCAGAGGATGGGGACCCCGGAATCATGACCCGAGCCGAAGCAGACACTTAACTGGCTGAGCCACCCAGGCGTCCTGGGACTATGTGCTTAGGAATGGCGGTGTCCGAGGCAGGGGACGGCAGATCCTGAAGAGGATTGTACATCATACTAAAAAGTTTGTATTTTACCAGAAAATAGTGGGAAGGTGTTGGCAAGTTATACGCTCTAAGATAATGCCAATCAAGTTACACTATGATGGGGTGCCTGGGTGGCTCAGTGGGTCCCAGGGTCCTGGGATCGAGCCCCGCATCAGGCTCTCTGCTCAGCGGGGAGCATGCTTTTCCCTCTCCCTGAGCCTGCCGCTCCCCCTGCTTGTGCACTCTCTCTGTGTGTGTCAAATAAATAAATAAAATCTTTTAAAAAATTATACCGTGAAGCTAATGTTTTTTCCCCCCTATTCCGTAACATCAGAAACTTTCCTAGAACACCTGGGAGTCGAATGTGATAAAATCACCAGCATCCAGTTGTAGAGCTGACAGAAATCTCAGTTTCCTCATCTGTAAAATGGAGATCATTTTAGGGTGGTTGTAAGAAGCACACGGTTAAAGCCCGTTAAGCATTTATTGCAGTGTCGGGCGTATTGTAAACCTTCAGTGATAGTAAATTGGCACCGTCTGTACTGTGATCGTCATCTTTATAAAAACCTGAATCGGAGGGGCGCCTGGCTGCCTCAGTCGGTGGAGCGTCTGACTCTTGATCTCAGGGTCATGAGTTCAAGCCCCACGTTGGGTGAGGAGATTACTTAAAAAAAAGGAAAGTCTTAAAAAAAAGAAAATCTAAAAAATAGAAAAACTGAATTGGAGAAAATGGATTAGAATGCTAAGGGTTAATTTTAACATCTAGAGTTAAGAATAATTTCCAAATCTGCTGATTCTGTATTGCTTAGAGTAATTGGGTCCCTTCAGAGAGAACCACTTTGTTAGAGGCAGAGCTAGGAAAAGGCATTGGTTAGCAAAATGCATTGATTATGTAAGAAAAGAAAACTTGAGTTTTAGCAGTTGAGAGCAGTATCTGAGAAGAGCTGTGTGCTTGATTTGGTAGTTAAAAGTGGAAGAGGAAAATACCAAGGTCTATAGATAGCAATAGGGGATAAAAATTAACTTTCTTTCTTTCTTTCTTTTTTTGCTTCCCTCTATTGATTCGCAGGCCCACAATAAAGAGAGTATATTTTGCTTTTAATTTGCTTTTGGATTGTAACTAATTGTTTATAATCTATCCTCATACTGTAATGACTAAAGATAATTTTTTGCTGCATTTAATTGGAATATTTTCTGTAATTGTTCCAAATTGGAAATTTGAAATATAGTTTAAGAATTTCAATTTGGTTGTATTAAAGATTAGGTAGGTCAGAATTAGATTTACTTTGTGCATAATACCATCTCTCGATAAAAAAAAGAACTATATTTCAATGTTCTGTAGAATAATAGGTTTACTTTCTGTGTTCTGTTTTGCCAGTGCTCCTATATTCCTCCCTGTAAGAGAGAAAATCAGAAGAACTTGGAAAGCGTCATGAATTGGCAACAGTACTGGAAGGATGAGATCGGCTCCCAGCCATTTACTTGCTATTTTAATCAGTTTCAGAGGTAAGTCAGTATTTACATGTGCATATTAAAGTGGTTTGTAGCCTTTGTAGTTTATTACAAAATAAATTGTGGATTGTGCTCACTTGACAAAATATCTGACATGGGGATAGTCTCAACTCTTTCTTTGCATGGATTTAGGGAAGCCACTTACTCCACAAGCTGGGAGGCAAGTGAGAAATACGCAGGACAAAGAGAGAGAACCTGTGTATCATGGCACTACCCTCTGGATAGATTAAGAAAGTGCTTTCAGATAGGAACATCAGATACTAGAAGTGCTCCCCGAGAATTGCAGACCGATGCACAGAACTGAGCGACATGTGGGTTTGTGAGCAAGGTCTTGGACTGCATCAAATCTTACTTTCCTTTTCCTTTCTATTCCGATGATGTATCAGGAAAACAAGTTTGGGGCGCCTGGGTGGCACAGCGGTTAAGCGTCTGCCTCCGGCTCAGGGCGTGATCCCGGTGTTATGGGATCGAGCCCCACATCAGACTCCTCCACTATGAGCCTGCTTCTTCCTCTCCCACTCCCCCTGCTTGTGTTCCCTCTCTCGCTGGCTGTCTCTCTCTCTGTCGAATAAACAAATAAAATCTTTAAAAAAAAAAAAAAGAAAAGAAAACAAGTTCACACCATTAAAACTTACTTGATTTAGAGAGAACTCAAGTTATGCCGTATAACCATGGCTCATCGGACAAGAATACTACAGGACCCACCCAGATTAAGCACACTGATTTACTCATTAAACATGTACTGAGTATTCACAGCTCCTTGCCGTACTCTCCACTTAGATGTTCCAGTTGCATTAAACCTTCTCTTCCTCCCATAGTCCCTCTTAGTGAAGCACGCTAACCACCCACTCGTTAACCTAGTCCAGAGAACTGTAATTCCCAATTCACATTTCTCCTTTACGTACTGTAACTTATATTCGCCGTCATGCTGATTTTACCTCCATGACTCTTCTCTGCCTTGCCTCTGCCACTGTCTTAAGTCAGAGCCACGTGATTTCTCAGCTCTATTAATACAACAGTCTTCCAACCAGTCTTCCTACCTCCAGCCTGCCCCCAGGCCAAGCCCATTGTTCATGCTGCTGCCAAGGCGATCTTTCTAAAACATGCATTTGATCAGGTTACTCCTCCCAGTTTTCAGAGTAAAGTCCGAACATCTTGGCATGGCCTATCCATCAGGTGCCTATTGTTCCCTAACAAACCATCCCAAATCTAGTGGCTTACTACAGCAATGGTTTATTATTTCTTGTAATTCTGTGGGTTGGCTTGAAGATTTATGGGCAGTCAGATGATGGCTGGAATAGCTGTGTGGGCCAAGATGGCCTCTCAGTACCATGTGGCCAAAGTGCCTCAGTTCTTTTCCGTGGGCCTCTCATCCTTCAGTAGATCGCCTTCCTTACAATATGGTAGCCTCAGGACAGCATTTCAAGAGAGCCAGGCCTTGGCTCTGGAATTTACATAACATCACTTTTGATATATTCCATTGTTCAAAGCAAGTCAGGAAGCCAGCCAGATTCATGGGGTGTGAAAATCAACTCTGCTTCTTAATACAAGAAGCTGCAAAGGTTTTGTGGCCATATTTAACCTGCCACAGCCTACAAGGCTCCTCGAGTTCTTGCCCCAGACTCCCATCCTTCCAGCCCCATCTTTATGCCCATACTCTTTGCAATAGCCATTCTGAACTATGTGCAGTTCCATAATATCTTATACATTTATATCCATGCCTCTTTATTTGCTTCTCCTGCTTCTTGACTGCCTTGATGAAGACTCTTCATAGATATCACCATTTCTGGGCTGTTTTCCTTGATCTCCAAGTTTGGTTTAGTTGTATATTAGTTAGGAGGCCATCTGTTGCATGTAAGCAGAAAATTGACTCAAAGTATCGTAAGGAATTTATGATCGCATGCACTGAGAAATGCACCGGTAGGCCAACATTAGGGTTGTTTGATGCATAACCTAACCGTGTCATCAAGAAGCCAGGCCCTTTCGGGATCTCAGTTCTGCCTCAGATCCACTCATGGTTACAGTATAGTTGCTGCGGTTCCAGATGTCGCAGCCAGGCATTGCAATGTCCAAAGGCAAAAAGAAAACTATCTCTCAGGGTGCCTGGGTGGCTCAGCTGGTTAATCGTCTGCCTTCAACTCAGTTCTGATCTTGGGGTCCTGGAATCCAGCCCCATGTCATGCTCCCTGCTCAGAGGGGAGTCTGCCTCTCCCTCTCTCTCTGCCCCTCCCCCTGCTCATGCTCTCAAGTAAACAAATAAAATCTTTACAAAAAATAAAACTATCTTCTTTTTTTTTAATATTTTTTTATTATATTATGTTAGTCACCATACAGTACATCCCTGGTTTTTGATGTAAAGTTCCATGATTCATTAATTGCGTATAACACCCAGTGCACCATGCATACGTGCCCTCCTTACTATCCATCACCAGTCTATCCCATCCCCCCCCGAAGCCCTCAGTTTGTTTCTCAGAGTCCATAGTCTCTCATGCTTCATTCCCCCTTCTGATTATCCCCCCCTTCTTAGTATGTTTTTCTTGGAATTAGGCAACATTTTCTCAACTTCCCATAACTGACCTCTGCTTAGTATCCTTGTTTAGAATGAGTTCTTTTGCATACACCTAAACCAGTCACAAGAAAGAATAATCAGAATATACCACTGAGATGGGGGTGCGGCACTATCTCTTAAGTCGGGTGGAGAAAGCGTGCACACCTGAGTAGCTAGGAATGAAGAAGAAAGGGGCTAAGATGTTGCGGAACCGTCAAAAGTGCCAGCTACAAGGTGTGTCTTCCCCGTTCTCTTTATACCGCTGTAGCCCAGAGGTCTGCAATCCGCACTTGACATGACTATGCCAGAGAAGCTTTAAAAAGAAATGCACCGCAGACCAATTAAATTAGAGTCTCTGGTGGTTGAACCTAGGCATTAGCATTTTTAAAAATTGATTTTAGGGGGTTCTAATATGCCACCAGATTGAGACCCACTGCTTTTTCCTCTCACTTATCACTCTCTACTGGAATAATTTGTGTACCCATCTTCCTCGCAAGACTGTATAGGGGTTAATGGTGTGGGACCCAACTTCTTTGGCTTTATATCCCTGGGACTTAGCAGAATGCCTGCTTCTCAGTCTATAAAAGTTTGGTGAATGAATGAATAAATGAATGCAATGTGCCAGATTAATAAGGTTCTTTGCTTCCAAGAAATTAGAATTTATTGGGAGGAACAGGTGCTTATGCAGATAGAAATATGACTTCATCAGCTAGAAATGAAAAGGGGGAAGACCTTGAAGATAGGACGGCTGCAATAAAGAAATGAAGGCTTGACAATGTAAGATACATCAAGTGTTCAGGTTATATAATAAGGAGTGGTGAATTTGTGAGGTGGAGAGGTAATTTGAGGTTAGATTTCTAAAGGGTTATAAATGCCGTACTAAGGAGATCGTACCATATGGGTATATGACAATTTGTGACAAGTTTTGTTTTGTTTTTAACCAAAGACTGACTTGAGTGGATCTCTGATTTAGGAAGTAACCGGGCTACGGCACCTGGGTGGCTCAGTTAGTTGAACTTCTGACTCTTGATTTCAGCTTCGGTCATGATCTCAGGGTGGTGGGGTCAGTCCCACGTTGGGCTCCACGATGGGCATGGAGCCTCCTTGGGATCCTCTCTCTCTCGCTCGCTCTCCCTCCGACTCCCCCCAAATAAATAAATTCTAAAATTAAAAAAGAAAGAAAGTAACCGGTTTGAGTGTTGAATGGAGTTATGGGCAGAGTGTGCTAACTCAGTGATGGGGGGTGGTAAGGAGAGTACTGAGTGAAAAAGATAACCTTTTTGAGTGGCTACCATGTGCCAACCATTGTGAATAACATTGCATTTAGCTCACCAAATTTCTTACAGTAGTTCTAAGTGCCAGCTCCATTTAACATATGAAGAAACTGAGTCTTAAAGAAGTTAAGTAACTTGCCCAATATACATGCTATTCAGTGAGAAAAACTGGACTCCAGTTAGTCTGATTTCCGAAGCTCCTTCTGTTAACTGTCTCCTGGTCCTCCTGAAGCTTTTGGAGGGCCCAGAGGAGCAGTAGAAGTAGAAGTAGCTCACAGAGGGGTAGGTCAAGAAGATGTGTGAGAGTTCCAATCAACAGAACTCAATGACAATGTAAGGGCTGAGAAACAGGGAACTGTCACATTTGCCTGGGTGTGAGAAAGGACAGCCGGCTCTGCACTGAATTTGAGGGACTCATAAGATATCCAGAAGATGCTTGAAAGAGTTAGAAATGCAGGCTTTTATTTTTATTAAAGATATTTATTTATTTATTTGTTTATTTATTTATTTATTTTAGAGAGTAAGAAGGTGGGGAGGGGCAGAGAGAGAGAATCCCAAGCAGACTGCCCACTGAGCGCAGAGCCTGATATGGGACCCTGAGATCACAACCTGAGCCAAAATGAAGAGTCAGCCGCTTTTGTGCCACCCAGGGGCCCCTAGAAATGCAGACTTTTGGTTCAGGAGCAGGAGGTCAGGGCCAGTGTTAGGCAGGTCTGGGAGCTATAGCGGAATCAAAGAGAGAATGCATACCAGGGACCCAGAGAGAGGAGAAGTGTTGACAACTCTTGCAATCATCTGCACTGAAGGTACAGGGAGAAGGAAGGTGGAGAAAGTGGCCAGATGGTGAGAGGGGAGTCAAAAGAGCATAGTGTCTTGGAAGGGGAGTGTTTTAATGAGAAAGAGGTAATTAAAAAGGGACCACTGAGAAGTCGTTGGTTTTGGCAATCAGAGGTCTGTTGGCAGTCTTTGTGAAAAGAGTATAGGTGCCATCTTAGAGCAATGGGGTTAGAAATCATTTTATATGAGCCTGAGGGGAGAATGTGAGGGCATTAATAAGTGCTGACTACTCTTTCAAGAAGTTTGCCATATCTGGAAAAAGAGTTTGGGGAGGAGGTAATTCAAGGGAAGCAGGAATGGGTTCAGAGAAATGAGCCCACTACAGACTAAAACTGCTGCGGAAAAGAGAAGCTCTCTTGTTGAACATAGATAGTAAATGAGGTGGAGTGGAATGAACACACCCTGAAGAAAATGAGGCAGGATGAAATAAAAAGGTTAAGGAGTAGTGGTCTTCTCTCTGTGAGGTGGGAGCCTGGTAACAGGGACTAGGCACCAGAGGTCAAGACAGTTTGATTCTGAACCCACTACTGAACGAACCAAGTGATCCTTCACGCTTCCTGCCCTGGACTAGGAGCTGGTCTCAGATGTGGGCGAGCTGGAGCGTGCAGCTGGAAGGGAACAGGGGCGCCCCTCCCCCAGGCTGTCCTGACCAGCTGGTGGTCATCTGAACAAACTTCCCCTCACTCCCCGCTCAGGCATCTCTGAAGGCTGCATCCCCCAAACACAGCTGCCTCCTGTGGGCATGAATTCTGAATATCCTCAAGTCCCTAACAAGAAGGACTATTCCTCCAGAGTGGTGAGAACGCTCTGAAAGACCTAGCCCTGCATTCCATGCTACTTGTGTTCACTTCAACGGGAAATGTCAGCCCTTCATACCTCCTTCGGAATGGTACCCATTCCCTACCATGGTCTCCCTGTCCCATTCCCAAGCTGTCGGGGGTGTAGATAGAAGTGGGGGCAGTCTATCACCACCCAGAAGCACTCAAGACATGATTTTAAACGACTCTGGGAAAATCAGAAGTTTGGAGTCTGGCTCCTGTACCACGACATATGCAAGAGGAAACGAGCACTGGTTGGAGGTGTGAAAATGGCAGCTCCCTGGTGCCGTCTACTCTCAGTACACTTTTTACTACTGCTAAACATGAGATAAAAATAGACTTACTGTAGAGACGCCCAGATGCTCTCGATAAGATGAACTTTATATTTAAAGTAACCTTTAGATTTCACTCAACTGCAGGAAATTGGGGAGAATAGTTACCAAGAAGTTTCCATTTTCAAGAAAAGGATGTTACAGTATTTTGAAAATCGAAGACAGAGATTATTGGAATCTCAGCTTTCACTATTTAAGTCTTATGTAGGAGAGCTATACTGAGGAGTAGAATTTGCAGTGGCCAGAACAGCCACCAACAGCCATGCCCGGGATGGGAGGCCGGGCCCCAGTGCTCATCCCTTTTCCCACCCCGCAGGGAGGAAGCCATGCTTGATGGCCGGCACTGGCTGCTTCCATTTGTGATCTTCCCAGACAATCATTCAGCTCTTTGCTTCCCTCAGTGTCGGGGCTCACAATCTCCTTCCAATGGGGGGATTTCCTTTTGCACATTTTTTTTTTACATAGGTAAGTCCCATTTACCCTGCTTATGCCATTTTATTTTCTCTTAGCCTTTCCCTAGCTTATCCTTTCTCCGTGAAACTGAACTCACGCCCTCTTATTTAGTATGCTTTGAAATCCTCATTCCATTGACCGAAAATTTCGTTGCAGTCCCAGACTTGTCATATAATTCTACTTCATCTTTGCCTGACTGGCTTCACCTTGAAGAGAGCATTTCCTTGGAAAATGGTTAACTCATTCCTCAGTTCACTCGGGATCAAAGGTCTGGGAGGAGCGATGGGTCTTTATTTTTCGAACTTTTCCTTTTATGCAGAGCATAGTGGTTTTTTTTTTTCATGCAGGTCTACTTTTTAATATTTTGTCCTCCTAAGTGGATAATACTTTAAAGAGTGCACATAGTAGGTACACACACACACACACACACACAGAGACTTGTCCAACCAACAAGTCCAGCCATGCCACGTGCAAAGTCTTGAATTCATTCCCTTGGTCCGGGGCCTCACTATTTCTCATCTAGATTATTGAAGTGATCTTCAACTAGTCTTTCAGCCTTGGCCTTTCGTCCTCACCCGCACTACACAAAGTTTTGTTTTGCTTTATTTAAACCTCTATTCGATCTCGTCACAATCCTCAATTAAATTTTTCTGCCTTCTTATTGTCCATAAAATAAAGACCATACCTTCCAATTCTAGCTCCAACTTCGGCTGTTTAATTTTGTGCCAGTCATGGGGAAACAAAAACAGAGCAGCAGAGGGGGGAAAAAGCCAGCCACACTGCATGCCTTCGCGGAGTTTAGAGTCTGTGGCCACCCCATTAGGTAGATAATTACCAAGTAGGGTAAATGCTGTGAAGGAAAAGTGAGGGTGCTGCCATGAGATATTGCAACAAGGTGGGGGGTTTCAAAGGCCTGTGTTGAGTAAATCGTGACTAGGTGGAGACCAGAGGGTGTTCAAGAGTTAGCTAGGGAAAAGTGAGGGGAACAATATTTCAGAAGGAGACACCACCGTATGTAAAGGTTCTGAGGCAAGAGAGAGGTTGGTGGGTTTTAGGACCTGAAAGGCCATCATGGCAGGGAGTCTATGAGTGAGGGAGAGCATGGCGAGCATTGACATTGGAGAAAAAGTGCATAACAGTGAGTACTTGGCAAATTGATGTGTTTCTCTTTCCTTGCCCTGCAAATTTCTAACGCCTAGGGTAGAAACAACTATTCAGTGAATAGTCTGGTTACTCACTGACAAGGCTGAGTGAGGTGTGGAGTGAATAAGCAGTAAGGGTTTTATTAATGAGTAAAGCAAAATAGAACACAAGCACAAAATAACTGAAAAGAGGAGATTCTATTGTTAAAATGATTATCTTGTACTTCTGATACTGCACAGATATATCCTCATTTTTAAGTTCATTCAAAGTATGTTTTGTCCTATAGTATATCTTTTTAAATTTAATTTACCCTTAGCATTTTAGAGGAAGATGAACATTATGGTCTGACCTGAAATTGAGTAGAGTTCTCTTTAGAACACAGTTTGAAAGCCATAAAAATAGAAGATTAAAAGCAACCGGTTAGAAAAGGACCGCTCACTCACTTGGGGCTTAGTTTTCTTATCTATAAAATTTGATAGACTGATAGATGAAATGATCTCTAAGATTCCCTTAAGCTCTTGAATTTTACGGTTTTGTGATTCTCTGATTCTGAAGGCTTGTACACACAATTACAACAGCTTAAGATGCTAGATAAAAACCCAAATGGTGAAAGAGAAAGAAAATTAGCAAAGAACTAAGTGGTTCACAGTCTGGAGCCATTTAATGGGGAAGCAGACAGTCTTCCTACCTCAACAATAATTGAGTTTCATAATGATGACACTGAGTCATCCAAAAAGGTTAAATTTGGTTCAATGTGCTGTCCTTAAAAGGTAAGGGAATGTGTAATGCAGTTTTGGAAAGATTTTTACCAATAATATTTTAGCATCTCTGTTAGTTTTTATTCACCTTAAAAGGTTAAACTTCCGTTATTTGGAAAATTCACTTACGTGAATATTTACTTTCTCTTCTAGAAATAAACAATGTCATTTTAGGGGCTACAAAGGTCTTCCTGCTACAAAATCCTCTTCACTCTTCTCTTATGGTTTTACCTTTTTCTGTGTCCTTGATTTCGTCCATAAAATTACCACCATTGCAGTCACTTAGGCTTTCATTGACTCCACAGACATTTGTTAATCACCTGCAATCTACCAGGCAGCAGTGGTCAAAGATAATAAGATAATAAGACTTTGTCTCTATGTTCAAGGAACTCTTTGACTAGCATGAAAGAGATTTATGTAAATAGATAATTGGAATGCAGTAGAATAAGTTCTATAATGATAGTGATAGATACAGAATATAGGTATAGATATAGATATATAGGGAAACTTTGGGTTGAATTTTAGAGTGAGTAGGACTTTTCCAGACAAATGAGGGCCAGGGAAAGGGATTTCAGGGAAAATGATAGCATGTTCAAAAGCATTGCGATTTGTAGGATCGTGGGCAGCTGAAAGAAATGTGAGGAGCTTCATATGCTTGGAAAGTGCGTTGAGGGGAGAAGTGTTGATGAACCTGACGAGGTTGACTCAGGTGACAGTACTGCGCTCTTATGCCGTGCTAAGCGTTCTAGACTTCACGTGCGGTGGAGGACTGACAGTCGCGTTTGTTTTAGAATTCCCAGTCTGTTGGCTGTGTGGAGGATAGACTTTTGCACCAACTTCGGCAAGGGCGGAAAACAGCTTGGGCAGAGGCAGAATTAGTGGAGAAAGGAAGGGAGGGAATGGACATGAGACTTGAAGGAAGTGGAATCCACCAACTTATAGATGCACAAGATGCCTGATGGGGCAGGTTAAGAAGAGGGTGGAATTGGATGATTCTAGCTCTTGGTCCTGGGTAAGTGTATTGGAGGCAACATCCACTGGGGGGGGGGGGGTTCTGGGGAAGCTTCTGCTTTCCTGGTGTAAGTACCACTGCCTCCTGTTTCTACCCCCTTGTTCTGGCAGAAAAGTGGAGAGATGGGGCTTGAGGCCAGGAATGCAGAAACCACTGGGCAGCTTTGAGGTGACATGCATGAGGAAGGACATCCATACATCGAAAAGAGTAGAGCAAAAAGATAGAAAGAGCCAGCTTCCCAGCGCCATCACTGAGCGGCTGCCTCTCCCCCGCCTGCCGACCTCTGGATTTCTCGTTATGTGAGACAAACAGCGCCTAACATGCTTATAAACATATCTCTGCATACATTTGTAACCAATATGGTGACGAACAATTGGTCAATTGTAGATGAATTTCACAATGTCTTTGCATTTATTTTTGTCTTATGAAGTCCTAAAACCAGATTTCTTTGAATATATTTATATGGTGAATTTAATTGTTTCATTGGCTTCTAAGGTTTCCTTTGGTTTTTTATAGGACAAATTACTAAAAAAAAAAAAAAAAAAGCCTCGTCTTTGCTGGCAGACCTCTTGGGATACAGATGGGGAAAAAATGTGTATATAAAGATAGGAACTGATATTTTAAACAAATTCCATAAGGTAATTTTATTGCGTTTTGAATGAATTACTAAATACTAGACTTGATCTTTGGTAAAAATGCAATTTTTAATAGAGCTTTTTACTTTTGGTTTCTATTTATTCTGAGAAATATTTCTTATAATGTGTCATTAAAGAAGAGACTGGTTCTGTAGTAAAATTTGAAAAGAACATATTGGCTTTCTCTTTAGACATCGAATCCAACGATTTATCTTGAGTCTTAAAGAATAAAACAGTGAACCTGGAATCTTACCCAAATTGAATCTTTTCCATATACATTTGTGTCTGGTTACATATTAAGGGAGATTACATCAGAATTGAAAGCTCTCTCTAGTCTCGAAATTTGTACTTAAAGAAAAAAAAGTGGTGACTGCCGTGGCTTCTCCAAGTATGCCACGGAATCTGTGTGGAATTCACTGCCATGTTTTTTCAAAGTCTGACATCCAAACGGCTGTACATTACTTATGATATAAACCTGAGGGCTTGTTTCCTGATGGTTATTCAAAGTGTTTTTACACTTGCAGATTAATCTCCTAACAGCTTTTATCATGTGGCAATAAAGCTAAGAATTGGATGTCATTAAATTGCTTTTCATTTAAGATGGTGGATGCAGCCATCAAACAAAGCTCTGGGGGAACTGGGGAGGAAAACTACAAGAACCGTAGGACAAGTAGGTCACAGAGTGCAGCATCGTCAGAGGGTGGAATGCAGGGCAGGGCCGTGCGTCAGGAGACTTCGGTTCTAACCATAGCTCTCTTTGTGACCGGCTGTGTGACCTTGGGCTACTTACTGGGGAGCTCGTGCCTCAGTCTTGTCTCAGATAAGGTAAGGCCAGATCTAGCCTCTAGCACAGGGAGGGCATCCAAACCTGGGAGACGTCTAGTCGTTCACTCCAACCCAAAGCGAATCCCTGCCACTACATTTTTTGGAAAGAATTCCCCATGTTCTATTTGAACAACCCTGGTGACCATGGACATATCCCCTCTCCCTGAAGAAGCCCATTCTATTTCCAGACGTTTTTAGTTGTCAACAACTCATCTGGGAAATATCTCGCATAGGCACCTGCCTAGTGACAGAAAGTAGATTAGAGGTCGGCAGGGACTGGGGAGAGAGGGAAATGGGAGTTACTGCCGATGGCTACAGAGTTTCCTTTCGGGGTGACGAAAAAGTTTTGGAAACAGATAATGGTGATGGTGGCACAACATGATGCATGTAATTAACACTACTAAATCGTATACTTAAAATGGCCACTTTTACATTTTATTTCGCCACATTAAAAGCAATTTCATCTTGGTTAGCGCGATGGTCTCAGTCGGGAGGCAGAGCGCACTGAGTTTTACAGCAGAGGAAGTGGTCTGGGAGGAGCAGGCTAAGGACCCAAACCCGAGACCTTGACCCTCAGACCATAGGCGTCCTACGGTCCACACTGCCATCACTGCCGTCACTGTGTGTGACGCTCTTCTCACCGCGTTTGGAGCTGGCCAGCGTAGGGGAGGGCAGAACATTCCCACCACCATCGTGCCATCTAGAGACTAAAACTCAGTTAACGGGCCCGACGGAGCGCTGTTTGTTTGGGCAGCCGCGGCACACTGCTGCTTCATACAGAGCTTATAATTAATCAGACTGAGTCCTCCCACATCGGCTCTATGCATGCTACTCTTAAAACAGGCCCCCCCCCCCCCATTTCTCAACCTGCAAGGATGGTGTTCTGCATTTAAATGCAAGAATTCAGAATGTATCGCTGTTTAAATACATATTGTATTTATTTATTGTATACATTTTTCTGATTCCTCCACTCTCTTATGATTACTTTGAATCTTGATCCTGGCACACATCATATTTGTTATTTCTTTCATCGTAAAATGTTAATCCTAATTGTAAAATCAAAATGACTTCGATCCCCTTATTCAAGTTATTGATAAAAATGCTGGAAAGGACTGGGTCGCAGACAGACACCTGACTGTTTAGCTGGTGGTCTTCCCTCGGCCTTACCCAGGAATGACCGGCACCTTCGTATCGTGCTTATTCTGTTCCAGAAACTCTTGAAGTGCTCCATACATTGAGTCTCAGTGAGTCTGTGGAACACCCCTCCAAGGTGTTACTGTCACAGTCCTCACTTTATACATGAGGGAATGAAGCACAGAGAAGTTAAGCAGCTTTGCCCAAGTCACACAGCAGCCAAGTGGCTGAAGCAAGATTCAAACCTATGCACCCTGTTCCCAGAGTCCATGTTCTGAAACACTCTGCTGTCCCACCGCTGATATGGGCCAGGATTCCAGCCCGTACTGGGATAGGATACCGTAAGGGACTCAGTGAAATCTGGTCTACGAGACTGCTACCATAGCGTTCTTTGAATGTACCACCGGTGGCGCAATCATATGAAATGCCAGACCGAAGGACTTGTGTTTCGTGTGCGCTCTGTCTTCTCCCAAGCAATTTGGATTCTAAACACCTGTTCTCCTTTCATGTCTTCTCAAAAGATATTTCTCTTTTACTTCTCTGGGCACACTTCAGTCCTCCTCTTTGATTACCTCTGCCCTTAGTATAAATGTTCATTGCATTTTGAACAGTGTTTCAACAATAAACAGCAAACTTTCACAGTGCGCCTGGAGAGCGCAGCTGGCATTGCGCTGGGTAATGGGAACACAGACGCAGAGCAGACGGCGCTCCTGCCCTCAAGCCTGCGGCTGGCCCGGGAGAGCCCCCCCCCCCCCACGGCACAGCCCTGGGGCCTGCCCTGTGTCCGTGTTCTGCAGATGCCGTGGAATGGCTAATTGGAAGTGAATTAAGTACCAAGAAAGTCTTTTAAGATGCTCAAATGTGCATCTGCAAACTGTTTTTGTGCTTGAGGTTAAGAGACGACTAATTTTGACCATCATGGCTGTTTACTTAGCCAAGTTATAGGGTCCCCAGCCTTTATCTGGGTGTTTTGGTCAGCTTAGACTCAATTGTACTATGCTAACAACATGAAAATCTATGTATTCCTCACAGTGAGAAATTACTTCCCGTTTACAGTACCTGTCTATCTTGGGTTATAAGCAGCTTTGCTCTGTGCCATTATCATTTCTGGACCCCGGCTGAAGGAGTGGCCCCCCTCTGGGACATTAATACCAGTCTCATGGCAGAGGAAATGAAAACAGATTTCCCCAGGGATACACATGCCTATAATTTTTAGTGATTTTCAAACAATTGATCATGTGTAGTTCCAACAATCTGGTGACTATTAACATGTATTTTCTTGAGTTTTGAATGTCACATGTGACCAGGGTAAAATCAAGTTACTGACATATCCCAGAGAAAATTTAAGATTGACCGATAGGATCTTTTTAATTACTCAAATTTTGAAAATTCTATTGTACCATAAATCATCAATTTGTTATGCATATTTCTGTATACAACTTCTGTTTTCCAAATAGCAATTTATCAGTTAGGAAAAGAGCTTTGCAATTAATTTAACTAATTTTACTGTGTAGAAGTATTTCAGTGTTATGTTCAGTGCACTTTTCCAAGAGAAATAACTGCTTAACAGATTATAACAAAAATGAATATAAAGCCATTATTCATGAACTCTTTACTATATATTTTAGCAGTTAGTTTGGCTTCATTGCTAGCCTCGATGGAAATGCTAACCTATTTCTATCTTCCTACATGCCGCAACAAAGTATATCTACTCTACTAATTATCTAATTAAAAAACCCCAGCAATTTGGTGCATAATACATCTTAATAAAATGAGTTCTTAACAGGTGGGAAGCTTCTAGAATGACAGTACCGTAACAGGAGGTAGCGCTGTTTCCTTTGAACTTTTATAATACTAAAGAAGATATGCAGTTCACCCAGGATGCATTTTTCAGATCCTGTCTTCAGAGCTGCCAAAATAATGGAGCCACGCTGATGGGAGAGGTATTTAAAAGAAAGTCAATCGTGGTGACTGGCGAATTTTTCTACCTTGAGGCTCTAATTACAGGGACTTGGACTTCACTGAATCAGACATTAATGATTCCTAGGAGTACATTGTGGAATGGGATACAGGATTTCTTTCTGAGGTTTGGGGAAAAGAGAATGTCTCTTCACCCGCTTGGGCTATTTGGTATTGGCTTCCCTCGTGCTGGCTGCTTTGCTAGTGTGCGGTGTCCGGGGCAGCGCTGTTTGGGGGAGCAGCACTGAGGGAAGTCTTCTCAAGCAGGGCAAAGCATCTAAGTGGGGGTGGGGCTCGTGAGTTGAAGGAGCGAGATAGTTAAGTGCGCAGGGGTTGGTGGGATGGGCTAGAGACAGATTTTAAAATAAGCAGGAAGAAAAGAAATTTTGTAATGACGAAAAGAATAGTAAACATGATCACTCTCTCTTGGAAATTTTCTGAAAATATTTGGCACAGTCTGTAGAGATACAAGCAGATACACATGACTGTTTATGCAAATACGTCCATGGTATTTATGATCTCAAACAAATCCATGTGGGCCCTTGAGAGAATTCCTATGAAGTCTAAGATCTTGCTTCCTACCAGCTCCCCCGCCCCCCAGATTTGCTTAACTGAAACTCTGTGGCATTGGATTTTCATTCCCTTCTTATTGCACTAACATTTACTGAGCTCTCACTTTGAGCTTAGCACAGCGTGATGCTCTTCTAGGTGTGAAAACCATTGGAAGAAAAATCCAGGCTTTGTGGATTGGGCAGACCCACTGAGACCACTATTCTTTGTGAGGGTATCTGCATTGCAGTCATGGGGTGGGTGAATGAGCCCTCGTTGCTCTGTCCCTACTGATATTTTACTAATTAAGGAACCCCCGCCATCTTGATTTTAAGTCAAAAATCATGGGGAAAATGTTTCTCAACCTCCTTTTAAATGCCACATTTCAACTGCACACCATGAGCCCAGTATTGTTCAGATGGTAAGAAGACACGTTGACATTTGGGGGGATTCCTTACCCGCCTTATTTCCTTGAGAACCAAACTCTGAAGCTCTTGCCAACCTTACAAACACCCAATGGAATCCCTGCTCATATGCATATTTTGGGTGCATCTGTATGTTTGTCATTTCTCCCTGGAAACGGTTTCTCACACCCACGTTGCAAGTGTGTGATCTGTGATTATATCCTCTGCTAGTTTTCAGTGTCCTCTGTGCACGGAGCAAGGGCTGAGAACATGATTTAGCTAAGGCAAATGAAAGAAAATGTGCTCTTTCGGAAGTCTTTTTCTATGCGTAGTGACTATGCTGGGTGCAGCCCATGACTCCTTCTCCCGAAAGACTGGAGTAGGTTTGAGCACTTGGACCTCAGGGTCATGGTGTTAGACGGACATACAAGACACCGGCTCAACTTTTTAAGCCCTTGGATATCATCTTATTTCATTTCAAAGGGGAGCTTCTACCCTGTTTTTGAGGATTTTGAGGAAAAAAGCACATCATTACTTTGCTCACTGATGATCCTTTCGATGTGTGCAGACTTCTCTATAACGACAGCTTCTTTCTCTATTTGGCATTGGCTTCACAGAGTGAATAAGAGGCCCTGTTGTTTTGTTTTGATCAGTGAGGGGAATATTGGGATGTCCTGGTTTAATTAGTGCTGTTGTTTCTGGTCTCTTCCTGCCCTAGTTTGTTTAAAAGTCCCTTCTGTATCACCATATTCTCAGACATGCTGGGTACAATGTGTGTCACTGATATTCAAGAGTTAGTTCCTGTGGATAAGGAATTGAGAAACAGAGGGTATTCTGAGCATGAACATCATACATCAACATTTCCATTTTCTGAGGATGTTTCTCCAGGAATAGGTAGTGCTGAGATGGAAAATGGGCTCTGAAAGACTTCCTTTGGCAACACAATGCCCCACCCTTAAACTTCCCTACTTCTTGCTAAATTCCTATTTAATAATACATTATTGATCTTCAAATATGAGAAAAACAATTGTATGGAACAGTGTGAGTTTTTAAATAGTAAAATGGATTGAATAGAAATTACAAAACTCTTTTTATAAAATAGAAGTGCAAAGATCAGAAATCAATGGTATTAAAATGACATGAAGGGGCGCCTGGGTGGCGCAGCGGTTAAGCGTCTGCCTTCGGCTCAGGGCGTGATCCCGGCGTTGTGGGATTGAGCCCCACATCAGGCTCCTCTGCTGTGAGCCTGCTTCTTCCTCTCCCACTCCCCCTGCTGTGTTCCCTCTCTTGCTGGCTGTCTCTATCTCTGTCGAATAAATAAATAAAATCTTTAAAAAGAAATGACATGAAGATCTGATCAAACTATACCCTCACTACCTCTATTTCCACATGTGGAAATCCTACCTCAGTTTTAAAATTCAGAATTTAAAAAAAGATCTGAAGGATAGTTAATGGAGAGAAGGTCAAACTTATGATGTAGCCTAGGATTGTGGTTAAAATTAATACAGAGAGTTACTAGTGACATATTGTTTCCTGAAAGATCTGAGTAAAGAAGAATCAAGAATCTTTGGACACTGGGGCACCTGGGTGGCGTAGTGATTAAGCATCTGCCTTCGGCTCAGGGCGTGATCCCGGCGTTCTGGGATCGAGCCCCACATCAGGCTCTTCCGCTATGAGCCTGCTTCTTCCTCTCCCACTCCCCCTGCTTGTGTTCCCTCTCTCACTGGCTGTCTCTATCTCTGTCAAATGAATAAATAAATAAAATCTTAAAAAAAAAAAAAGAATCTTTGGACACTGGCTAAGGAATAAAATTGAGAAGGAAAGAGGAAAGATGTACTACTAAGACAAAAAGGAAATCTGATAGAAAATAAGGTGTCAGTTCCTTATGGAAGTTTTCAGTGAAGAAGTTCGATCGATGATGTGGTTAGAAACAGCAGCTGGTGAGGGAAATAATGGAGCTCCAAGTAGGCAAAGGCACAATGGAAGTGAATGGTGTGAATGAAGAAAAGAGAAGTGTTGTTAATATCTTTGGGCAGGTGTGTTTTGTATGTAAATGGCTTTGTCATAATAAAAGGGCAAATGTTGGGAAAAGAATGACAACCGTAAATATTTTTTTTAGCATTTATTTTTATTTTTAATTGAAGTGTAGTTGGCATCTAATATGATATTAGTTTCAGGTGTCCAACATAGTGATTCAACAATTCTGTGCAGTATGAACTGCCCACCACCGTCAAGTCCAGCCACCGTTTGCTGCCGTACAAGCCTATTACAATATCATTGACAATACTTCTTGTGCTGTGCTTCGTAACCCCGTGACTCATTTATTTTATAACTGCAAGTTTGTACCTCTTAGTATTTTTTGTAACTCAGGTTGGGATAATAAACAGAAGTTTCATCATCCACTGCTTTGTTTTGGATGTTCTGTTGATGCTTTAATTCTCAATGACTAATTAGGGCAAGGGATAGAAAACTTGTGTTAGTAAAGAACTATGTGTAATATGAGATAGCAGTTTATGGTAGTGTGGTTGTCTGAATACTAGCGCCCAAAGATATCCGCATCCTAATCCCCATGGATTTGCGTCACCTTACCTTGTTACCTTATGTTACCATATATGGTAAAAGGGACTTTGCAATGAAAAGTTACACCCAAATATAATCACAGGGTGTTTATAAGAGGAAGGTAAGAGGTCAGAGGAGTGATAGTGGATGTGGCTTTGGAAGCAAGAGGTTGGAGTGAGGCCAAGAAGGCATCATGAACCAAGGAATGTAGGGAACTTCTAGAAGCTGGAAAAGGCAAGGAAACAGATTCTCCCCTAGAGCATCCAGAAGCAACAGTCCTGCCAACACCTTCATTTTGGCCCAGTGAATCAGATTTCAGACTTCTGGCCTCCAGCACTGTAAGAGAAGAAATTTGCATTGATTTAAGCCACTAAATTTGTTACAGCAACGGTGAAAACATACAGGTAGAAATTTATAGATAGATCTAAGTGTAACTGACTTTTACAATGAATGTCTGTGAGCTTTCCTTCAACTCTAAGCTTTGAAAATGCCACACATTTTTTTTTCTTAAAGTCCCCCGCTCAGATTTTAATTTTTTTTAATGTTTTTTTATTACATTATGTTAGTCACCATGCAGTACATCCCTGGTTTCCGATGCAAGGTTCGATGATTCATTATTTGCGTATAACACCCAGTGCACCATGCAATACGTGCCCTCCTTACTACCCATCGCCAGCCTATCCCAACCCCCCACCCCCTCCCCTCTGAAGCCCTCAGTTTGTTTCTCAGAGTCCATGTCTCCCATGCTTCACTTCACATTTTAAAAAAATTCTGGCTCTGTGTTGTTATGTTCTGTGGGTTGACAAATTCATTTCAGTTTCCAAGGTTAGGAAACTTGGATATGGACTTGAGGCTTGATTTTGGTGAAAAAACTCAGTGCAGTCTTCCCACTGTGCATCTTTACCCCTCATACAGAACACTTTCACTTCTGACATTTCTCGTCACTGAACCTGTGAGGTTTTTTTTCCCCTATGCCAAGCAATTCTCCACAATAGGAGCTGGGTGTCCTACAACGTCATTCAATTCTGACGCTCTCCCCTGGTAGAGAGTGCCAGATCCCACAGGTTAAGGTCTCGGTCCCACAAAACTGTCCCCCCCACTTCAGATGCAGGTGCAAGTCGTAGGTCCCCAGGTCACCCATGACGTTTGTCTGACGGGGCTACAAATTGGAAGCTCCCATGACTTTCTCCTCGGGTTGGATTAATTTTCTTGAGTGGCTCGCAGAACTTAAGAGGCACACACGTTTACTAGTTTATTAGAAGACATGATAAAGGATACGCATGAAGAGCCAGATGAAGAGACAGGGTGATGTCCGGGAGGGTCCTGAGCTCAGAAGCTTCCGTGCTTGTGGGTTGGTGTGTGTCAGCCTCCTGGTGTGCGTGTGTTCTCCACACCAGCACACTAAGCCCTCTACTATTGGGATACTTACGGAGGCTTTCTCCCCTAAGTGTGATCAATTATGAACTCCATTTCCAGCCCCTCTCTAGAGAGGGAGGGTGGTGGGGCTGAAAGTTCTAAGCTTCTAATCATGGCTGGTCTTTCTGGTGACCGTCCCCCACCCAGGAGCCCTCCAGTTGCCTTCCTAGAGTTTCCTCATGAGAACAAAAGATGCTCTTAGTTCTCTTATCACTTAGGAATTTTCAAGGGCTTTAGGAGCCCCTGTGTCAGGAACCAGGACCAATCATAGGTGTGTCTTATTTCACAGAGGCCATCTATGTTGTGTATGGTTTTACAGAAAAATGCTTTTCACATAAATACCCTCATTTGATCTTTCTAATGAGAGTTTATTTCACATTTTACACATGAGGGAGCTGAGGCTTGGTGAGACAAGTCACTGGCCAAAGTCAGTGGAGAGTCAGCACTTAACGAAAATCCAAAGCCAGTGTTCTCTCTGGGGACCCACAGATCCCTGTTGGACCTGCAAGTCTCTGTCTGGGGGCCTCATTGTATTGAGAAAGCAATGATGATATGATGAAAATTTCATAGAGCTATATTCTTTCCTGAGAAAAGGAAAGGTGGAAAATCATTCCTGTTTTGGAAGTAGGAACACTCTTGCCTGGGGCTTCCCTGTGGCCCGCAGAGGAAGTTCCTTAGAAGTGTCATCTCTCTCTCTTTTTTTAAAGATTCACTTATTCATTTTTAGAGAAAAAGAGCACACATGAATGAGTGGGCGGAAGGGCAGAGGGAGAGAATCTCAAGCAGACTCCCCGCTGAGCGCAGAGCCCAATGTGGGGCTCGACCCCAGGACCCGGAGATCATGATCTGGGTCTGAAACCAAGAGTCTGGTGCTTAAGCGATTGAGCCACCCAGGCGCCCCGGAAGTGTCATCTCTTACCATCTCCTTGCTGTCCTGGCTTTCAGCTGTGCTGGTTTTGGTCAGAATTTATTTTAATAATACTAAATTTAATGATTAAATATTAAATTTATGATTAAAATAAAATAATTTATTTTAATAATATTTTAAATATGTAATCATATATAATAGTATTTTTGCTCCATGGAGGAGAGGAGAAAAATGAGATTTGATTAGTTCTAGGTTCTCTCTGTTAACACCTGTGTCATCTGTCCTTAGGATGGAGCCTGTGTTTTTGTTCTGATTCTTCCTTTAAACACAGATTTCATCACCCTTTCCATCGTCTGCAGCATTTCTCCCCGGCCTCCTCTTGTTCCGAGTTTGCCTTCCTGGCTGTGTGCTTGTAGGTTCATGTCACTATTGTTTTTTCATCCTTGGTTCTGCACCCTCCCTTCCATCTCTTTTATATGCCCTTGCAAACCTCATCTCCTTGAAGAACTAACTCCCAGTCCAACCTCGCTCTGTTCTTTAGGGGCTCTTCCCCCTCTCCTCGAGTTGCAGTTGTTTAGCTGGTGAAGGTTTCTTGGAAAAGTCCTATTATAAAGAGAAGCTTCGTGTAAAATGTCGGACCACAGTATGGGCTTATACTGAAAGACTTCAGAAATAACAGATTTCTGTTATTTATCATATGAAGAATGTGTTCAAGTAAACGTATTCACAGCAGCTCTCATAGCAATCCGTCCACATACATTGGCAGGATAACTGAAAAATGAAAACAAGATGTAGAGGGGAAATTTTCAAGTAGAACCAATGACTGCTCTAGTGAATGGAAAATTTTAGATTCTGAAAGAAAATATCCTAAATTATGCTCCTATTTTAATTTTTTTTAATCTCGCAGAGAAAAGAATTGCCTATTGCCTTTGTTTTTTTTTTAAATGGGAATATATCTGAGGAATACATTCACTGATGTATAATTGCTGAGTCAAAAGTCATACACATCTAAAATTTTAATAGATACTAATAAATAACCATTCAAAAAGAAGTTGTACCAGCTTACATAAGAGTTCTTGTTTCCACACACACACACACTCCAGAACTGAATATTATTGGCTTTTATTTTTCACCAGTTTGATAGGTAAAACATGGTATCTTGTTTTTTATTTGCTTTCATTACTAAATGGAATTAAGCATCTTTTCATATAAATATTAGCTATTTGTTTTTATTTTTCCCCATGGGTCTTTGTGGCGTTTTACTGGCTTACAGAAATGCTTCCATTTCTCTAGTTGGATCATCCATTTTTTCTTAGCAATTTCTGATTTTTTGTCTTACTTAAAAATTATGGTAATCAGGGGTGCCTGGACGGCTCAGTTGGTTAAGTGTTCAAACCCTGATTTTGGCTCAGGTCATGGTCTCAGGGTCATAGGATCGAGCCCCACATCAGGCTTCCCGCCCAGTGGGGAGTCTGTTTGGGATTCTCTCTCCTCTCTCTGCCCCTCCCCAGACTCCAGTACACATGCTCTCCGTCTCTTTAAAATAAATAAATAAATCTTTAAAAAAAAAAAAGGAATTAGGGTAATCAGAAATTTGCCAGATTTAGCAAATTAAAATATAAGACACCAGTTAAATTTTAATTTCTGATAAACAGTGAATAATTTCTTAGTATAAAGAAGTCAAATAGAATACTTGGGACATACTTATGCCAAAAAAAAAAAACCCCAAAAAGCAAAAAACAAAAAATCCAAAACCATTAGAAAGACCTTTTTTTTTTTCTCATTCCAAAGTTATTTTTCAAAATTCAGGTGTTCTAGAACATTCATGGTTTGTTTTTTACAACTAAGTTTTTGTTGTGTCTGGATTTTCTGTTTTCTGTTTCTTTTCTTTTTAAAACTTCTTTCTTTTTTCTTTTTTTGATGAGCCGAATAAGATGGGGAGCAAATTTTTTTTTCCTCCAAATGACCAATATTGTCCCAACGCAATTTATTGAATAATCCGTTTTTCTTTCACTGATTTAAAATGGTATTGGTAAAATAAATAAATAAATAAATAAATAAATAAATAAATAAATAAATAAAATGGTATTGTATTAGCACTTTAAAATTGAAACTACAAAATAGGTACACAAGGTGAGAACTATGATGAAAATTGTCTTTGTCTCAAATAGAAGAATATAGATTTTCTTCTTTTCTCCGGTATATTTTTCCTTACAGCCCAAATTTCAGCAGTTTGTCCAGAAAACACTTTAGCCCTATGTGAAATGAATAACTCACCTGGTAACTCAGAGACACCACAGACAAGACCACACTGAAGAACAGTGTACTTTTCTTAAGAAAAGCTCACAGGAATTGCTGGACCAAAACTGTCATCTGGTTTACAAAATTCTTCACTTCTCTGGTGAAATCAGCCAACCGGAAGTCATGCTCTCCAGCATTCTCGGTCACTGACACAGGTGACTTCCTGAGCAGCTGGTAGAAAAGGAAGGGGATTTGATATAAATTTAATGCTGTTTCTTAGGTCTAATCTCAAAGAATATATAGATAGCTTAAAAATTCTCTTCCTATTTTTTTTCCAATGGGAGAACAACAGATGATTTATAATTAATAAAACCTTTTTCTGCTTTTTGCAGCCTCAGAATAAGATAGATTCATTGGTTTGCTTTTTTTTTTTTTTTTTTAAGACAAAACGTCATAAGCATTTTCTTGGTTTGACAATAACACCTCTTTCTTTCTGAGAACTCAGGAGATATCCTCTCAGGCAGGGATTATCCCTCATTCGTTCCTGACCTCAGGGCTCTTAGGGTCAGGTTGGGAAAAAGACACATATAAAAAATAATTACCACACAGTGAGACTAAAGCCTTAAAGAAGTTGTTTCTCTGGGAGTTCAGGGCCACAGAGGTTTCCCGGGGCCTCTGCTTTACAACACCTGGATTGAGACAATTCCTTGTCTGGGCTGCACCTGTAAGGACAACCATCTTAACCAGTCAGAAAACATTTTCTAAGCCCAACCATCACAGTAACTTAATGTTAAATGATGGCTTGGGGGATAGATTTAGGGGGTAACTTCTATTTGTGTTCTTAATCAAGAGATTGATATTATTGAATTTTTTGTTTCTTGATGCACGTATTAAAATTGAAAGGAATCATTTGCTTATTAAATCTGTTTCTTAACATTGCCACCTTTAAGCCTACCATTATAGGACTGGAAGGCTGACTAGAGAGGGGACAGGCAGCGGAGGGGGGACGAAGACGTCTCTACCAAAAGAAATTATAATTTGATCAAAGGAATTTCCTGTGACTTCAGCCAGATAGTCCTAGATGGTAGAAGATATTTGCAAATAATACATTGCTGCCAACATTTAAAAATCACCTTCTGAGTTGTGAGCCCCCAATCTGTAATGATAATCATTATTACCACCCTTACTGAATTATTAAAGACTTGCTATTAAGCAATCATCTGCCTAAACCCCTCACATTATCTCATTGATTCCTCAGGGCCACCTTGTAAGGTAGATATTATTATTGCCACTTTACAGTTGAAAAAATTAAGACATTGAGGGGTTAAGTATTCTTCTTTTTCTTATTTCTTTTTGGATTAAGTATTTTTCCTAAAATCATGCAGTTAGCAAGTTGTAAATCCCATATTTAAACCCAGGTTTGTCTAACTCAAGTTCATGTTCTGAAACACTGCCCTACACTTGCAAGGCTACTTAGGACTTCCCATCAGGGTGGACTTGCTGTTTCTAATTAATTCAACCCTTTATTGCTCCAAAATAACACACCTGCTAGTTTACTGTGTTTCCTGCCAAAGCCAAATGCAAATTTTTCTCTCTAGAAACCACAGGTCTGAGGCTTGATTTAATTTCCCCCAAGAAGAATAGGCAAGCTTGAGGACCAGCTCCTATACAATTAAATATTACGACTCTAAGTTTACCTAACTGGAGAAAATAGTGGGGAAGATGTAAGGGTATTTATAACACTTATAGATCTATAAGCAGCCTTTCATCCGTAGATAGGAACCGTCTGTGGGGCAAAGCTACGGTGTTGATGTATGTCACAAGCTTTTCAAAGCCCTTATCACAATATCATTGCTGAACTCGAGTGGGCAAAGATGGGCTCCTGATAGAACGCACACTCACGAAGAGTACTGCAGAGGATCTCTATGTTCTGGTCTCTGTATTCGCACTGTAATTTATAGTGTAACTTGATACAGCTTTCAGATTAGCTATTCAAGTGCCTTCCAGTGGTCATATAAGAGAAGCATACTTTTCTCTTGCCAAGGTTTTAAAATTGCTTCAAATAGCAGCTAAACACATTGGCTAATTACCCTCAATAAGGACGGTTTTATGCCAAAACCAAATTCAGTATTTTTACCAGCCAATCTTCAATGTCTTTTGGTAGAAAAAAAAAATCTTCTGAAATCTTTTAAAAATCATCAATCAATAGATCGAGTCATAATTCAGTCCCCTTCTAGAAAGCCCATAGCACAGAGTCTTGCTAAAAATTAAAACATTTAATGATACCCACATCAAGGTTTTTCTAGTTTAGAAGTCAGTGGTCAGCAATTTCTGCCTGAAAACTTTCTATACACAGTCTCCTCTTACGTGTGGCATTTCAATTAAATACCTGTTGATACATTTGAGGCTTCAGAGTAAACCTTCAAAGGGTGTCTGAAACCTAGCTCCAAGTAGAGAAAATTATCTGAGAATGAATACATGTCAGATTTTTGGTTTTCGTTATAAAATATTATATTTTGTCACTTCTGTGTCAGGAATCTAACCTGACAATAGACTCTCCTTTCAGCCAATAACATAGGATGCTTGTCAGTGATTTCAGTCTTGAACGATTGGCTCTTCAGTTATTGTCAAAAACCAAGCTGATACATTTGATATTTAAGAAGCATTAAGGTCAGTAATTCCCAGATTTGAGTAATTATTGGCATCGCCTGGAAAGCTGTTTAAAACCTCAGTCTGGGGCACATGGGTGGCTCATTTGGTTAAGCAGCCGACTCTTGATTTTGGCTCAGGTCATGATCTCAGGGTCCTGGGATCAAGCCCCAGGTCAGGCTTCACGCTCAGTGGGGAGTCTGCTTGTCCCTTTCCATCTGCTTCCCCTTGCCCACCTCCCACCCCCATTTGTGTTTTTTTTCTCTCTCTCTCAAATAAATAAATAAATAAATAAAATCTTTTTTTTTAAAGATTTTATTCATTTATTTGACGGAGATAGAGACAGCCAGCGAGAGAGGGAACACAAGCAGGGGGAGTGGGAGAGGAAGAAGCAGGCTCATAGCGGAGGAGCCTGATGTGGGGCTCGATCCCATAACGCCGGGATCACGCCCTGAGCCAAAGGCAGACGCTTAACTGCTGTGCCACCCAGGCGCCCCAATAAATAAAATCTTAAAAAAACAAAAACAAAAACAACCACTTCAGTCTGACTCAGTAGATCCGAGACCTTGGAATTGGAATTATAAAAACTCCTCACGTGATTTCATTAGCCAGCTTTGTAAAGCTGCTCTTAGCCTTTCAAATGTGTTACACAAATTACTTTATGTAAAAATACACACCATCTCATGTATTAAGTATAGCCCTAGCAAAAAGTTTGTTCTGATGAATTGGCATGCTTCCCTTTTTTTATATAGCGGCAGCTGTGTAATTCATCTCTGTCCTTTTTCCCTTGGGTACTGGGAAGCTCAGAGGTAAATTCCACTTAATGCTTAAGGCAGGAGCTCTTCTTAACCTTGGACTTCTATTTTTCTATTTTTCAATTTTTTTCTTATCCTAATTACACTGTATTTGCTCTTTACTGTCAGTTTAAGAGTTTTATCTTAAGTCTTTTGTTTTTATTGTTATCTATTTAAGATTCTTTTTAAAAGTAGGTCATGTTATAAGTGATAAGCAAGGTTTACAGCAGGAATAGAGAGGACCTGTTCAAAATGTTTGGAGTATGAGATCATCACATTTTTTTTGTCATTGGATTTTGCTGCTCTACCAGAGGCCTGGCATGTTGGACTGCCATTATGCCTGCACAATTGTGTTATGATTGTGATATGATGAAGCATTTGTAGACTTTAAGATTTCCACAAAATACACAAGTGCAAAGTCCTGTAATGATGTAGGATAGTATTTCTCAGGTCATTTATCCAGTTTGCCGAATATGGATAAAGCTGACAACTAAAAAAGTTTCCAAGGTTTATTGAATATGATATGTAAATGTAGAGAATTGATCTGTACCTACTCTAAGAAGGGTTTAAGAAGTGCCCTAAGCCTGATAGAATTTAGCAAGATAAAATAAATTAGAAACATGTGCAGAAAATAAGAAGGGTCTGGCTGGCAGAAAAAAATTGTATGATCTTGCTAAGGCAAGCCAAAATTTGAGCTTTCTAGCAGCCTATATGAAAAGGAAAATTCTCTGCTCAAATAAGCAAAAAGTTCTTGTGATAATAAATCTAAAAAGATTTCTACTTTTGGGGCGCATGGGTGGCTCAGTTGGTTAAGTGGCTGACTCTTGATTTTGGCTCAGGTCATGGTCTCAGGGTTGTGAGATCCAGCCCTGCATGGGGCTCCACGCTCAGCAGGACTCTGCTTCTCTCCCTCTCCCTCTGCCCCTCCCCCCAACTCGTGCACACGTGCTCTCTCGCTCATGCGCATGGTCTCTCGCTCTAAAATAAATAAATAAATCATAAAAAAAAAAGATTGCTGCTTTCTATAGGCTCTCATGGAGAAAGTACTTGGAAGTAGATCATTTTTTCTCTTCATCGGTGCAGTTACCATCATGGGATACCAGTAACTTATACAGTTCAGATTTTTATATGAACTTTGAGTTAAGTTTAAGAAATTTTCCAGCCCATTAAAAAAAGAGGTCATCATTTTCTGTTCTTGTTAGCCAACAGAACAGGTTTTGAGAGATGGAAGAAATCTCATTTGGCGAGACAAAGTCAAAGGGAATGTATTTTTAATATTTAAGATGATACACACCAAATCTTTATCTTTTTTATGTGGTACATTGCTGCTAATCTACGGGGTGCTGTTTGCTAATTAGGACAAAAACGCCCTCTGAGCAAATCTAACATCAGGGCTGGATTTCTACTCCCTACCCTACCCCCATGACTCCCCACCCCCACCCCTTCTCTCCTCCTGTCTTGTCCCAGGACACCTTCATACACTGCCCCTTCTGCCCAAAAGTATGTGGAGGCCAAGAAAATAACCTGGACATAAGATTTAATTAGACAGTTTCAGAAATAGCCAGCTGAGTAGCTTTTTTGTTTCACTCCAATTTTTTTTTTTAACTATTAGAGCTTTGGAGCCTCTCACAAATGCAGATGTCTGGATCCCACAGCCTCATATTCTGATGCAGGCAACCAGGACTTGAAATTCAGGAAGTTGCATTTCAACAAACACCAGAGGTGGTTCAAATTTGAGAAAAGCCAGCTGAGGGGTAAAGAGTACAGGTTTAAAAGTCATACAGATAGGGTTTTGAAACACTGCGTTATTATTTTCTGTCGGGTAATCTTGAGTAAACTCATCTTTCTTTACCTCAGTTTCTTTGGTTGTAAAATGACAATTAAAAATTTTTCCATCACAGGGTTATTTTAAGGATCGAGTGGGATTAAATGCCCTACCAGAGCACCTAATGAATGCTAACTCTTTTATAATATACCTACAATATACTTTCAGAGCTTGACTCAGGGTAGGGCCAAGCCTTAAGAAAGTATTTCTAAGGGTACTCACAGCACTTTCTCTTGTTTTGTGATACTTGTACCCACCCTTTCTCAGGATTTACGAGCGCTTTCCATTAGTGTTTCTACATATCCCAAAATAAATCCCTTGGTTACTTTTTGGAAGTCCTCAGATAAGAGTAATCAGCCTCTTTTTTGTATATTGCCTACATCCTCCTCACCATCCTGATTATACTACATCATATTCAGATCTCATCAGGTCATTTATCCAGTTTGCCAAATACTGCAGATAGTATTTTTTTTAAATAGTAGGGGAGGGGCAAAGGGAGAGGGAGAGAGAATCTTAAGCAGGCTCCGCCGTGGAGCCCAACACAGGACTCGATCTCATGACCCTGAGATCAAGACCTGAGCTGAAACCAAGAGTCAGACGCTTAACCAACTGAGCCATCCAGGCGCCCTGAAAATAGTAATTTTTTTTTTAAAAGTTCCCTTTTAGTCCTACCATTATAGAATTATGGAAAACTGAATTCTAAATGCAGGGCTGCCTGATCAAATTGGAGGAAACTGAGGTAGGGTAGTGCTTTAAATCAAGACGCTCAAGTCCCAGTTTGAATGAACCAGACTTTAATTGTGTCACAAGGATCAATTTAGAGATAATCTCAGCAAATCCTATTAACTGAATAATGAAGCGAAGCATTCCTGTGCGGAGAAATCCGTTTTTCCTATAGGGGAGGAAAAACTTTTCCCTCTACCCCTCTCAGATTCATAGGCTGGGGCTCTGTAAATTAGACTGACAAAAGACAGATTAACAAGAGAAAAACAGAGACGTTTATTGACAAGTGCATCTTGGGACCGTGTGGAAGTTCTCAAGAGTCAGCCGCTTAACTGACTAAGCCGCCCAGACGCCCCAAAGAGCTTTCTAATATCTGCTTCTTCTCAGTTGCCTTCAGCTCAAAGTAATCCTTATGCCAAAGGGGCATATTCTGCTTCCCTTCCTTCCATTGAAGGATTCAATGGGGCATCTTAGAAGTGGATGAACTGGAAACAGACATTAATTATTTTGAAAGAAATGTGAACATTTTTATATACTATTTCTGCCTCAAAGAATGCTTTTGAAGCTCTTGCAAATTCAACATAGCTATCTCAAGTGAATCATGTTTTGTTGTCTGAAATAGTAAAATAAAATTTTGCCTCAAGGGCTCTTAAAGCAGGTGGAATGCCAAGAAGTTTCTAAATAAAACAAATATCTGGGCCCAGCATTTTCAGTTATTTTCACTCCTCTTTTCCTTTTTTAATTAGATGTTTCAGAGAATATGTATAGTGGGTCCCACCACCTCACGCATGGCTATTTTCCTGACTCCATTGTATGGTATTGTGGTAAAGGATTCAATATCAACACCAGAGAAGGAACACAAAAGAGGATACTCACTGAAGCGTTTTACTAGAAAATTAACTGCAAAGCACTTATGGAAATTACGTGCAAAATAATTAAAATAGTGTTAAAAATACAAGTCACTCCCCCTGCCCTTTTTTTTCCCCTTTTTTTCCCCCGTTTTAACCATTTGTAAGCGTCCAGTTC